>NW_020175436.1:719980-763741 GCF_003031525.2 Neophocaena asiaeorientalis asiaeorientalis | reverse complement strand
AAAAAGAACGAAGTCTTGATTTGTAGGATAATATCAAGTGTTCTAACATACGTATCACTGCAGTCCCAGGAAAAAAGGTGGGGCATATTTGGAAAAATGACCAGTATGTAAGTGCTCAAGCATGATGACAGTATATGTAGAATAATCCAACCAAGGGATAAATGCAGACTTACAAAGGTATACAGTAGTGGCAACTCAATAAACTTCATTAGTTTTTTGTTAGTGATGTGACTGCAAAATCATGAAGAATTCCAACATTTCAAAGCATAATCTTCCCCTGATTTACAAAGTAAACTTTAGTATACACATTAAACACATACTAAAAGTACCAAATAGAGTTGGGTTTTAGGCTTAGAAAATAAAGTCTTTTTCAGCACCAAGAACGTTTGGCAGAATATTCTAAATCATGCAGACCATGGGACAACTTCTTCCTGTTCAAGACTGTCCTGCAAACTGCAGAATAGCTAGCATACTCGGCCCATGCCTAGTCAGTGCCAATAATGCCTTTAATCATTGGTAAAATTAGGTAAAAAAAAAGAATTCAATAGGACTAGAGTTTATTAATATGTATATATTTGATAAAAGGTATGGTGAAGATATAATGGTCATAAATCTTCAAAGATTTTTACTTTATACTTCATATAGTTCAGAGTTATTAGGAATAGAAGAGTTGACAATAATTAGAGAAGGTGGACAAATCCTTTTCCACACCTGACAGATTAAAAATAGGTAGGGGGGGCTTCCCTGGCGGCGCAGTGGTTGAGAGTCCGTCCGCCTGCCGATGCAGGGGACACGGGTTCGTGCCCCGGTCCGGGAAGATCCCACATGCCGTGGAGCGGCTGGGCCCGTGAACCGTGGCTGCTGAGCCTGCGCGTCTGGAGCCTGTGCTCCGCAACAGGAGAGGCTACAACAGTGAGAGGCCCGCGTACCACAAAAAAAAAATAAAAAAATAAGTAGGGAGGCAGGGAAGGGAGAAAGAAAGGACAGACACTTGAAAAATATAATTGATACACACACACACAGAACTTTATACCAATATAAAAATACGTATTTCTTCCAAAGAGCTTTGCAATTTAAAAAACTCAGGTGCAGCGACAGAGCCCCTTAAAAAATTTTACTTATAAAGACCACATTCTCAATCACAATAACATTAGCTAAAGATTAATAACCACTGGTTCTAATCAACCACTTAGTAACCTTAAAACTCTAAGGGCAAAGATAAAAATCAGTACTGCAATAAAAATATTTTAAAAGATTTACAGGAACATAAGTATATAAATATTTAAGATAGTATTGTTCTTTTTTAAAAAAAGAGATACAATGATCACTATAAAACAAACCAACTTATAAAAACTGAAAGAATAAAAAATCTGAAATCCCACCACAAGGGATAACCATAGGTAATGAATGAACAATCTTTTAAGCAAACTCATGCAAATTGCAAAATATGTATGAGATGTATTGATATTTATATATGTTATGACTTCTGTAAGACCAATTTCAGTAATGGAATTATAATTAAAATTAACTTTACTCTTTTTTTTTGATCACACAAATAACTACTTTGTAAAAAACTATAGTCATCTACTCTTAACCCCTCTTTTGAGAGAATTTCAGTATAGTATATCCTTCCATAGTTTGTCCACATGTACTTCCCATGCTCAGTACAAAAAAAAATCTATTGTGCTGAGAAAGAATGTTACCTACATTATATCGCTGAGTTAAAAAAAAGTTACAAATCATATTTGATCCTACTGGTATAACAGAAACAAAACGATCAGAGCATTACGGAATTGGTGACCTGAGCACAGACAGGGAGACCAGTAACAGATACACGAATGACAGACGAATCTCTACAAAGTAAAAAAAAGTAATGAGGTAGCACTACACACCACTCAAATGACTAAACTTTTATCTAAAAATTGACAATGGCTGGTGCTGGCACTGAGCAACTGGAGCCCTCACATACAGTTGATAGGAATGCAACCCACTTTGGGGGAAAAATTTGGCAGTTTCTCATAAAGCTAAAACAAACACCATGCAACCCAACAACCACATTACTAGATGTTTACCCAAGTCAAATGAAAACTTATATTCACACAAAAATCTGAATGCAAATGTTTATAGCATCTTTATTTGTAATCACCAAAAACTGGACACAAACCAAATGATCCTTAACTGGTGAATGAATAAACAAAATGAGGTATATATCCATGCAATGAAGCACCACTCAGCAAAAAAGAAAAAGGAACAAACTACCAATAGAAGCAGTAACATGGATAAAATTCAAAATGCATTATGCTAAGCGATAGAAGCCAGATTCAAAAGGCTACACACTACACGATTCCACTTATCTGACATTCTGGAAAAGGTATAACTACAGGGATAGGCGTGGGGTAGAGGTTGACTACAAGGGGACATGAAACTTTTTGAAGTGACGGACCTGCTTTTTATGTTGACTATGGTAGTGACTGTACGGTTTTTATCAAAGCTTGAAGAACTATACATAAAAGGAGAAATTTCACTGTATGTAAATTATACCATAAGAAAACAATAACAAAATCCAACTACTGGAATCTCATCTCAGACATGCCAAAATCTGTCTCTTACGTTTTACTTACTGGTTACAAGATGCTTTCCTGCTCTAAAACCTTCAAGGTTCTCTAAGGATTACCAGAAGATTTTTGAAGTACTGCCTGGCATTCAATCTCCTCCATAGTATGAAGACCTCCCTTAGGTATACCATCCTACTTCCTAGTACCATAGCACTCACCAAATTCTCTAGTGAAGCTGAGGTTCTTACACCTCCCACATACATACTTTTGCCCACCGTCAACTACTCCTTCTTTAGCTTGGATATATTGTCTACCTTGCCTGAAATACCTTCTTTCCTCTCCCCCTTCCTTCAGCCCTTCTGTATGTGCTCCATCAGGGGAAAAAAACAAACAAACAGAATTAATTCATATAAGATTTCTGGAGAGGTAGAACTACACCAGAAGATTAAAATCTATAGATGTAATAAAATAAAAATGTGATTTTTACGCAATAACTAAATAGAAGACAAGTGGACTAGGAAAAATACTTGTATTTCTAGAAACAGTTCATATAACATAGGAGAACAATTCACAGAAGGGGAAATACTAGTAAAACATAAGGAAAGAGCCAGTCAAATCAAATTAAATAAAATTTTTAACAAGACACCATTTTCTATCTCCTAAACTAGAGGGAAAATACTAATTGTTCATAAGGCTGGTATTTGCCTACACTGTAGACAGAAGTATATATTATTACTGTAGAAAACTACTTCATAATTTATATCAGAAGCCACAAAGCATTCATTCCCTTGGAACTTCACGTCACTTCATGTCATAAGTCATCATACTGAAATAATCCAAAAAAAATTTAATGCATAAAGATACTAATGTCTTTAAAATATCTAAAATGTTAGAGAATATAAGAGAAACATCAAATGTGCTTATCCTGCCAATATCCTTTCACATTCTGCTCTCATGTTCCCTGAAATCCTCCTCTTTTCACCCTTTCCCTACAAGCCCTGGCTCTTCATTAACCATTAGGGAAGAGCAACAAGACAACTGGGCAAACAGTCTCAGCTCTGCTATTAAGTAATAATTTGACAGTGAGTAAGTCGATTAATCTTCATGAACTTCAAATTCCTCATCTGCAAAGAAACATTGACAGATGATCTCTTCCGAGGATTTGTCTTGCACAGAGCATGTACACAACATACACTCAGACACTTAAACTCAACACATCCAAGGGAGGAAGAAAACAGAATAATGGCTGGAGAAAATTAACATGCTTTTGTTAGGATGCATAAACTTCTAATATGCAAAAATTGAAGACCTAAAAGAACAACACATCTGCAACAGTTGCATAACTCTACCCATGACCACGGATCTCTGCGAGAGATCTCACTCTGACAAAAATGGATCCCAGATTTATTTCTTAACATGGAACTCATCAACAATAGTGATTTAATGAAAGTTACTTCCAGTTAGTTTTAAGCTAATCAGTGATGAAATAGGAATGGAACCCAATGAAGCTGCTCTGCTCAACTTCAGCCACTGCTGCAGCAGTAAAGCACCAGAGATCCTCATGTCATCTGTCGTTAACTCGCACACCTTCATGAGATGGTATCTTCCTCGCTTTTATACACAAGTCAGAAACTACTTAATACATGTACACATAACAGAAAAGTTCCCCATTTTTCAAGCGTCATGGAACAAAATCTACATAACACAAGAGTTAACTGAGCTGGATCTTTTCGTCTTCTATAAGTTTATTTTATCATAATTTTGGACTTACAGAAGAGTTACAAGGACAGTACAGAGAGTTCCCATCTACACTCACCTAGTTTCTCCTATTGTTTACATCTTACATTACTATGGGGCATTTGTCACAACTAAGGGATTAACACTTGAATATGATTACTAACTAAACTCCACAGTTTTGTTCAGATTTCACTAGTTTTTCCCTACTGTTCTTTTTCAGTTCTGGGATACCACATTAGCTTCCTATGGTCTGTGACAATTTCTCAGGCTTTTCTCGTTTCTGATGACCTTGACAGCTTTGAAGAGTACTGGTCAGGTACTTTGCAGCATGTCTCTCCATTTGGGACTGTGTTTTCCTCACAGCCAGTCTGCAATTATGGGTTACTGGCAGGAAGATCACAGAGAGGAGATGCCATTCTTTTCACATCACATCAAGGGTACATCCTACCAGTATGACTTATTGATGACAACTGGATGACCTGGTACTGTCTGCCAAGTTCCTCCAGTCACTCCACCCCCCTAGAATGTACTCCGGAAGAAATCACTAAAGGGACAGAGAGAGAGAGCGAGAGGGAGTGTGTGTATGTTAAGCTCCATCCCTTTGAGGGGGAATAGCTAGTTAAATTATTTGGAATTCTTCTGTATAGGAAATTTGTCTCTTCTCCCTCATTTGTTTATCCAGTCAATCATTTATCAGTAGGAACTCACAGGCATTAATGTCATACTTGGGGTTATAATCTAATAATATGTAATTATTGTATTGCTCAAACTGTTCCTGATTTGGCCACTGAGAACTCTTTCAGACTGGCTCCTGGGTCCTTCTGACATATTCCCATCCTTCTGGTTTTTTTGAGCACTTCTGGAATCTTTTTTTTAATGTGTAACTTTCAGATATTCTTAATATTACCACAAATTAAAGATGACTTCTAACTCATTCTATAGTTACATACTAAGTTTTAAGAACTGAATTCTCTCAGTTCTGAAGAGAAGTATAAATATACTGAGAACAAAAGGAATAACTAGAGAACCGTAACTGACTCTCATCCTTGGATTATCTGACCATGACTGGGATTTCTATCCTGGAATAGATTCTCATTTGGTCAGCTGAGGTTCTAACAGTTAAGAAACTGTGTGTTAGCCTTCTTAGAAGTCTTAGCACATGCCTACAACTTGGATTTCATAATTCTAATCTTCCTGTACTCACTGCTTTTTTTTATTTTCAGATCTTGGGGAAGTGGGGTGAGAACACAGCAGGCAAACTACTCTCCATTATAGTCAAGGGACTGCTGTCAAACCATCCTGGCACATAACAGCACAGAAATGAATTCTCATTTTGATCCAGTTTGTTTGAACACTTAGAGTTCTCATTAAGAAGTCTGTTATCTTGTAAAGCAAATAACGTCTAATAAAGACATTAAAAAATAAAATAAATGTAAAAAAAAAAAGCAGCATGTTACCCTTGTTCAGACACATAACCATTTTCACAGTCTTTTCTCCTCTCTTAATTTAGTATACCCTCTGCGGAGAACACTGAACTTCAGGATTGCCCCACACAGCTAAGCAGAATATGATTCACCCAAATTTCTTCTCAAAGGTAACTAATTACTCCCTAGCATAGAAAATACTTTGCTGGATAATGTAGCTATAAAATGCTAGTTTTTTGATAAAGGGTAGGCAAGCTGAAGGTATAGTTATTTCCCTGCAGACCGCTATGATGTTCCTTTGTCACTGTTGACCTCTAGAGGGAGCTCAAAGTTCTTGTTACTTCTTCCCAAAGGTCAGGACACTCCTCCCACAAGTTTGCTGTGGTCAAAACTTAAGAACATTTTATTTCGGCACCCCAAAAAGAAAGTTAAGTGTGTGCCATCCCTTTAGCAATTTCTTGCCCAGCAGAAGTGAGTAAGACGTAACCTGCTCACCTGCTCCTACGGTGAGCCCCAACCACTTCTGCCTCTCTCCCTTCCCGACTCCTCTTTCCTACTTTGCATTGGCTAGGGCAGAACTGTAGCCTGAAAGGCTGCAGGGAGGGCGGCACTCCTGCTGATGGTAGCAGCCAGTGCACCTCCACCTTCCTCCCGCCAGGACACATTGGCATGGAGGTGAGGGGAGGCTGCTCGCGTCTGCTCCAAGGACTGAGCGATCATTACCTTAGCACACCTCTACCACATTCTTGGGGCAGGGAACTTGTGCAGGAAATGTCCAGAAGTCAGACTGGTCATTTCCCCACTGTCAAATTGCCATTTCTTCTGTCTGTATGACCCTAAGGAAGTAACTCAGCCCCTTGAAGACTTAATTTCCTCATCTTTAAATACCTACCTCAGAGTTGCTTTTAGGGCTAAACAAGCCATAAACGCAAAGAAATGATCCCTCAATGAGGCACACAGTAGGCACACTGGTTAAAAGAAGATATGGGCTGGGGTTTGGGCTCTGTTGCACAAAGCAGGAACAAGCAGTTTCCCTTGTTTCTAGACTATTCCAGTGAATCAACGTAGCCTAGGTAAAAAAAAAAGTTCCCCAAATGGTCCAGCTGAGCTCCCAGGAGCCTGAGGGTAAAGCCCAAACTGGGAACAAAGTATTGCAGCTGCCGGGCTTGCTGCTTCTTTGTAGATACACTCAAGAGGCCTCAGGATGAAATGAAGCACAACTGGTTGAGCACAGGATCCTGTACTTCTGTCTCTTGGTCAAAATATCACCTCGGTTTTACCATGATTTCCAAGAACAAAGTAAGTGCTCACAGCCTTCATCATAACCTTTTCTCAACCTCTGACTCAGTGACCGGGAACACATTACGAGATAAGCTCAACAAAGACCGCTGGCTGTTGATGCTCATACAGAACCTACATTGTAATGTTGCCATGAGAGTCAGGGTCCATAAGGTGATTTCCAGAGATGTGTTCTGGAACCAGCCTCCCTTCTTTTTTACTTGTTCCTGGATAATCTGATATCATGTTTGGATAAAATGGAATGGAACAATACCCTCCTGCAACAAAGAACAGAAAGATAAACAGTTGCTAATACATTTAGTCTACAGGGGTGATTTAACAAACAAGCCTTGGTGTATTAATGTTATATATAATGTTAGAAAGTAGAGCTCTAAATTGACCATTCTAAGCCTAGTTACCATCTTCATTAGATGTTCACCAACTTTTAACGGACTCATAAGTAAGTCCACTGAACAAATCATCTCATTAGGTTGCCTTATCGAAATAAAATGCAAATAGTTTCTCGTGGAGATTATACAAACAAGCAAGTACTGCACAAAGCTCCTGCATCTACGCATGCCTTATTAAAATATTTTTATAACCAGATGGGTATCTGGTTATTAATATCTACCTAAAATCTTTCAAACTAGGATTATTATGGCCACGCTATAAGAACCTGAAAGCACTTCACTGACCAACCAGTGCAAATTTGTTTTCTGATAGAATTCCTTCAGCTCACCTAAAACTGGGTACAAAGAGGCAGAATATTTAGAAAAAGAGGTTAGAGGACTTTAAGATACGATACAAATAATGTTATCGAATTTATCCTGATGACAAAAGGAAGCCCACTGGGAAGTTTTAAATATGAGTAATCCAATTAGACATGTACCTTAGATTACTCAGGCTGAAGTGGACTGGGAATTGGGAGAAGGTTAAGTAGAAGGAAGTCTGGAGACAAACCTAGAGTTACTCCAGAAATCCTGCTAAGCAATGAAAGTGACCTGAGTAAATCAGTATTAGTGTAGTAACAATATTATAAGTAGCCAACATTTAAAATTCACTTACAGTATGTTAGGGATTTAATCTTCATAACAAATCTATGAAGCTGGTGGTATTAATATATCCATTTAACAGATGAAGAAACTAAAGCATGGAAGCAAAAGAGGGAACAGAAGTGTACAGACTTTAAAATTCATTTATGAAGTATATAAAGCAAGGCTTGATAATTAATAAGCTGTGGAGAGCTGAAGATGAAAGCAAGAATAATGTCCAGGTTCTCATGCTGGCTGAATGTACTTATTACCATCAAGGGACAGATATTTTACCTTACTTTAGGTATTCTTTAATAGCATCTAAATGGCAGGTCCAACTTCAGGTAAAAGAAAAAAGCTAAGCACCATTGGCTAAGTTCAAAAGAGCATGTCATGAATGATTTCACCAAAACTCTTAACCAAAAGGAATACATCATACATTACTATAAAAAAAGTAATTTTGTTCAGAACATTCTTTTTCCTCATCTTTTCCTTTTTTATCCTTTTCTTCTCGGTTCTGGTAGGTTAGTTTGCTCTAGGTGATAGTTCTCTGACCTTGTTTCAATTGTATTTACACTGCAACTCATTGTTTCTGCTATACTTTTTAAACAATTATAATCGTATTTTTCAAATAATTTGAAATTAATTTCACAATTCCAGTTTCAAAGATGCAATTTCTTTCATGAAACTTACTCAAAAAGAATCAAAGTTTTTCTCCACTTACTTGAACTAAAAGTTCATTCCTCTGACAACTGATCTTATTTTTTATAAATCCTGCACATTTTTGTTGTTTTGCTCATTCCTTCAACAAATTCTTAAGAGAGTCATTCCTTTAACAAATATTTTACTGAGCATCTAATACATGTTAAGACACTCCAGGTTATGCCAGCATTTCTAGGTGCTAGGGATATGGGAGTTCATAAGACAGACCAAAAAATCCCTGCCCTCATGGATCATAAATTCTAGTGATGAGGGCATATGATAAACAAATGAATGATAAATATAAAATGTACCGGGTAGTGCTAATAAGTACTATACAAATACAGTAGGGTAGTCAAAGAAAGCCTCCCTGAGGAGACGACTTAGGCAGAAATCAAAATGAACAGGGAATTAGTCATCCAAGCTTGTAAAGTAAAGCATTCCAAGCAGAGGACCTAAGTAGAAATGAGTTTGCCAAACTTGATAAGACAAATGCAGGATAACGTGATAGAAAAGACGGAGCATTTAACAGAGGCCAAACCATATTCAGCCTTGTAAGCCATGGTAGGACTGTGGATTTGTCGTAAGTGATAAGAAGCCATTGGAGAGATTTTAATTTATGTTTTCAAGTGCTCATCTGGTTCATAAGTTATTGCAGTAGCCTGAGTAAGAGATGATGATGGTCTGAACTCAGGTGGCAGCCAGAGAAATGGATGAATTCAGAATACAATCTGAAGACAGCACTGCAGAACTTGCTGAGGTTTTAAAAGAGGTGTCACAGGAGGTGTCAAAGGATGATTCCAAGGTTTTAGAACCACGTCCAATGGAGGAAAGTCAGTGCCATTTACTGAGGAGAGACACACCAAGAAAGAGCAGGTTTGGGGTAAGAAAAGAGCCAAAAATTCCATTTTCACGTCTTTGGTGTTGATTTCGACCAGACACACATGTAGAAATGTCATTCAGGCAGCTAGACAGATTTGACAACTTACGGGAGGAAGAGGAGATATAAATTAGAGTATCATCAATTAGTAGAGGCATTTAAGGACTAAATGTGATTTCCTAGCGAGCAAGTACAGATAAGAAAACAAGGTCTGGTCTGAGGACTGAGCCTTCAGGCTCTCCCACCATCAGCTGAAAAGGAGAAAGCAGCTAGGAAAGGAGATTGCACCGGTACTACTGGTGAGGTAAGAAGAGCTTTTCTGGAAGCCAGGCAAAGACAGTCTTTCTAAAAAGAAGCAGTGATGGGGAATTCCCTGGTGGTCCAGTGGTTAGGACTCCGCGCTGCCACTGCAGGGGGCAGGGGTTTGATCCCTGGTCGGGGAACTAAGATCCCACATGCCACGCAGCGCATCCAGAAAAAAATAAAATAAATAAATGAATAAATAAAAGGAGGCAGTGATGAACTGTGTCCGAAAGTGTAGAGAAATCAAGGGAATGCTGAGAATTAAACTTGGATCTGGTGACATGCAGATTTTGGGGGTGATTTTGACAAAAATGGTTTCAGGGGGTTGGTGTCCTTAAAATAAGTTATTTTCTGTGGCTTTATTTTACATTTATCAGGAGAAGCAGCTCTGGCACTGAGCTGTCTAGGTTGAAATCACTGCTCTGACAGTTGGAAATTTGGCTTGTGAAGGGCATCCTCTTTACGTCTGACACTGATGAAGATTTTCCCTTACTTTTATATGTCTTGGATTATTCTGGGAAACAGAGGGTTAAGCAAACACTGAAGCTGATTCATCATGCTCCAGAGTTGCTGACTTCTCAGGGGGCTGGGTATACTGAGTGTAGTGTTTTTTCAAGAAAAGCACTTGAGTGATACGCTGGGTCATTCCAAGCCTGAAAAATGCTATTCTATTGCCCTATGTGAAGGACAGTTTCACCAATTTAAGATTCTCAGTTTACACAGTTTTTTCCTTAATGTTTTCTACACGGCACTCCACTCACTGTCTTTTAGCACAGCATCTAAAAGACAGTGAGTGGAGTGCCACTCACTGTTTGTTGAACAGCATGGTTCAACAAAACCTTCTGTGATCACAGAAATGTTCTATTCTGCACTGTTCAACATGGTAGCCACTAGCCACATGCAGCTATTTACTGAGCACTTGAACAGCCAGCAGTGAGAGGACGAATTTATTTTAATTAAGTTTAACAGCTACACATGGCTAGTGGCTACCACTAACTGGACAGCTCTAGCATACAGAAGACAAACACAATGTCTACTTGATATACCTTCCTTTGCTAGTAACCTGTTTCTTGTCTCAATACTTGTACTACTTATTTCCACATCTTAAAATTTAGAAATCCACTAGGCTATTATTTCTAGGTGTGGATCCCATTTATTTTGCTTGGTATGCACTTAAGTTATCTGTAAAAGAAGTGTATTAACAGACCCTTCCACATGGAAGTTGTACAGAGGTTTTTAAATGAGTTTCAACTTGCCAAACACGCGGCACATAGTAAGTGCTCAATAAATATATTCCCTGAGCCCTTTTGATCTGTTCTCTCTGACCTCTCACTCTGAACTTTTACTCTACATGGAATCTATTATTTGTATTTCTTGTATTTTTGTCTATAATATTCATCTTATATTTTCCTCTGAATTGCAAGAGTATTTCTACAGCCCTGCTGCTTCCTGCCTCCAAAGAGTCAATAGTTAAGAATCACATATTTCACTTAAGAATTCCTTTTTCTGCTCTCTGATACTTTTTCTTCAAATGCTCGAGTCTCCTTGAGAATATTAATTAGTTCTTCTTTAAATTTCAATGTCTTCTCTTGTTTCTTGCAGTAAGTCTGTCACCTTCTCTTAGACTGCATCTGTGTCTATCTTTTTGTGTATTCAACTTTAAAGAGAAAGGTCTATGTTTATGCAATATTGGGAACTGTCGGGTTCAATCAAAAAACATTTAGAACCAAGTTCAAATCTTTGGGGATAGGGAGATGTTTACATTGTTACTTCCTGTATTAGTTCTCAACTGCTGCCTAACAAATTATCCCAAATTTAGCAGCTTAAAACAGTGAACAAGTATTATCTCACAGTTCCCGTGGATCAGGAATCTGAGTGTGGCTTAGCTGGGTGCATCTCACTCAGGATCTCTCAAAAGGCAGCAATGTGTCAGACAGGGCACCTGCCATCTCCAAACTTGATGAGGGCTGGTGGGGGAGGGTTTGCTTGCAAACCAAGCCCACACACACAGCTGCTGGCAGGCATCGGGTCTTCAAGGGCTGCTGGCCCACATGAGCTCCACAGGGAAGCTCACAAAGTGGGAGATAGCTTCCCTCAGAGCAAATGACAGGGCCGCCCAAAAGGCTTTGGTGGAAGCCAAAGCTTTGTTGTAACCTAACCTTGAAAGTGACATCCCATCACTCTGCCACACTTGTGGAAGCAAGTCACTAGGTCCGGCCATACTCAAGGGGAGGGACATGAGTACACAAGGACATAAGTGGGGGGCAGGGGTCACTGGGGGCCATCTTAGAGGCTGTCTGCCACACATTACCCTTAGTCAGCTTATCAATTCAGCAATATGTGGTCAGGAAGCAGGACTACAAGGCCAGAGAAGGAAGCTTTAGAGCAGGGAGTTTTAACATTGTGCTTCATGGTTAGTCTCTCTCCTACAACCTTGGGTAGCCAGTCCCTCTCAACTGGTCACATTCCCCTTGGTAAGAACCACGCTGAGTCATTCAGCGTTTAACCCTGCTTCAAAGCACAAGATACCTCACCAATGAACTGCCCCATGAACCACCTTCAATTCTAGCTCTGGCTGCTCAAGGTAGGTTCCTTTAGTCACACCCCAGGAGGGATTCTCAACCACATAAATGAATCCAAGTCAGCTAATAAGGACTTCCCTCACTATGTTTCTCATCTGTACCGTTTCCTGCCAAAATTCTTTTTAGTTTTGTTACGGCACTCTTCCAGGGTTTCCAAGGAAACTGAACTCTCCCCATTATGCTTCTTGGTCATTTCAGTGTGTTTGTCTGTTTGTTTTAACACATGGGCTTAGATCATCATCCTCCACTGGAAGTCAACACAGCGATTTGTTTAAGTAAAGCACTTTACACACTCCTTCAAAGACTCTGTTTTGATAAATATGACAGGAAATACTTGCTGGTTTTCTTAGTCATATAATTCAATCCTGTTGTAGGATAAAACAAAGACGTTTCAATCTACACCAGTTCCCAAGATATATTCTACTATGGTAATTTAAATAACTAAATTTTGATGATTTCTAAAAAATGCAGTGTCACCAAACTTAGTTCAGTTTAAGATGTGACTAATTAGAAAACTTAACACAGAAACGCTTTAACATTATCTTTAGAGGAATCACACACACAGCTGCTCAGCAGGATGAACTAATCAGAGCATTGTAAAGAAGCCTCTACCACTATGTGTCCAGCAGGGGGCACCTAGCACTATGAGATGGACATAACACTTAAAAGACAAATCTGAAGTAAAAAACACCAACAGCATCCTCACTCACAAACGAAAATACCCATTTTTGGTTTAACAATAAAAAAATATTTTCCTATACTGTATTATTCCTATACCCCACCCTCATCCCCAGGAAGATAATTTATTCACCCTATTTCCTTAGCATACTAATAAAGTGGGTAGGAAGAGAATCAACAAAAACTCAATAAGATGTCAACAAATTTTCTGATGTGATACTCTGGTGCTGGATAATCGGAATTCAGGTTCTTTGTCTTCTGCTGATGAATATGTGGAAAACAGAATTAAGAAATACCTTAAGTAGACACAAGGCCACCACATACTGGCTGCACAGGATCTAACCTACACAAGCAACCATCCTGTACAGACACAAAAGGCACAGTGCCTGAGGCTTAACCCTGTATCTGATCTCAACAGATTTCCAGGTGATATGTTCTGAGTCAAACGGCATTTTCAAACATTTTAGCACTTCATTTAAGGAATAAAATTACTTGTTATCTTAGCAAAGTTGTAGGATACAAAACCAATGCACAAAAATCGGTGGCATTTCTATATATTAAAAATGAGCAATACAAAAAGGAAATTCCTTTTACAATAGTATCAAAAAGAATAAAATATTTAAGAATAAACTTAATAAATGAAGTGAAAGACTTACGCAAGGAAAACTACAAAACGTTACTGAAAGAAATTAAAAACATAACTGGAAAGACATCCCATGTTCATGGATTGGGAGAGTTAATAGTTAATATTGTTCAATATTACCCAAAGTGTTCTACAGACTCGATGTAATCCCTATCAATATCCTGATGATGTTTTTTGCAGAAATAAAAAAATTCATCCTAAAATTCACGTGGAATGTCAAGGGACCTGAAAAGCCAGACCAATCTTGAAAAAGAACAAAGTTGGAAGTCTTACACTTCCTGATTTCAAAAGTTACTATGAAGCTAAGAAATCAACAGTATGGGACTGGCATAAATGCAGACATATAGTCCAATGGAATAGAGAGCCCATAAATAAACACTATTCTACTCCATATCTGATCACACGTGACCCTTCCACACATGGTGAAATGCTTTCTGACAAGGTCTTTTCAACACCTGGTGTTGGAAAAATTGGATATCCACGTGTAAAAGAATGAAGTTGGACTCATACCTTATACCATTTACAAAAACTGACTTAAAGTGGATCAAAGACCTCAACCTAAGACCTAGAACTAGGACTTCCCTGGTGGCGCAGTGGTTAAGAATCCGCCTGCCAATGCAGGGAACACGGGCTCGAGCCCTGGTCCGGGAAGATCCCACGTGCCACAGAGCAACGAAGCCCATGCACCACAACTACTGAGCCTGTGCTCTAGAGCCCGTGGGCCACAACTACTGAGCCCACATGCCACAACTACTGAAGCCTGCGGGCCTAGAGCCCGTGCTCTGCAACAAGAGAAGCCACCACAGTGAGAAGCCCAGGCACCGCCACAAAGAGTAGCCCCCACTCGCCGCAACTAGAAAAAGCCCGCGCGCAGCAAGGAAGACCCAACACAACCAAAAATAAATAAATTGAATTAATAAATTTTTCAAAACACCTAAAACTATAAAACTCTTAGAAGAAACACAGGGGAAAAAGCATCATGGCACTGGATTTGGCAATGATTTCTTGAATATGACACTGAAAAACAGGCAAAAAAAGAAAAAATAAATTGAAGTTCACCAAAATTAAAACCTTTGGTGCAAAGGACACAAGTAACAGAGTGAAAAGGCAACACATTGAATGAGAGAAAAACATGCAAATCATAATCATATAAGGGATTAATATCCAGCATATATTAAGAATTCCTACAGATAAACAACAAAAAAATCCCCAATTTTAAGACAGGCAAAGGACCTGAAAAGACATTTCTCTAAAGATACACAAGTGGTCAATAAACACATGAAGATTCGCTCGGTATAACTAATCATCATGGACATGTAAATCAAAACCACAGTGTAAATCAAATCCACTTGACATCCATGAGGATGGCTATTATCAAAAACAAAAACAGAAAATAACTAGTTAAGTAAGGATATGGAGAAATTGAAACCCTGTACAACATTGCTGGTGGGAATTAAAATGGTGCAGCCACTATAGAAAACAGTACGGTAATTCCTCAAAAGTTAAAAACAGAATTATCTTATGATCCAGCAATTGCAATTCTGGGTATATACTCGAATGAATTCAAAGCACAGACTTGAACAGATATTTGAACACCAGTGCTCAAAGCAGTGCTATTTACAAGAGCCAAAAGGTAGAAACAACCCTAACGTGCATGACAGATGAACTGGATAAACAAAATGGTATATACATACAATGACTATTCAGCCTTAAAAAGGAAAGAAATTCTGACACATGCGACATACAACATGGATGAGCTCTGAGGATTGTTATAGATGGAACGTTTCTGTCCCCCCGGCCCCCAAAATTCGTATGTTGAAATCCTAACCCTCAGTGTGATGATCACTAGGAGGTGAGACCACTGGGAGGTGATTAGGTCATGAGGGTAGGGCCTTCATGAATGGGATTAGTGTGCCCTTATAAAAGAGGCCCCAAAGAGCTCTCTCTCCCCTTGTGCCATGTGAGGACACAGTGAGAAGACAGCAATCTGTGAACCAGACACAGAATCTGCTGGTGCCTTCATCTTGGACTTCTAAGAACTGTGAGAAATAAATTGTTATTTAAGCCACCCAGTCTCTCGTAGTTTGTTACGGCAGCCTGAATAGACAAAAGACAAGGGGCGTGTTAAGTGAAATAAGCCAGTCACAAAAGAACAAACACTGTATAATTCCACTCTCATTAGGTACCTAGAGTAGTCAGATTCATAGAGACAGAAAGTAGAATGGGAGTTACCAGGGGCTGGGAAAGGAGAGAACTGGGGAGTTACCATTTAATAGGTATGGAGTTTCAGTCTGGTAAGATGAAAAAAAGTTCTGGAGATGGATGGTGGCGAAGGTTGCACCATAATGTGTCATGTACTTAATGCCACTGAACTGTATACAGAAAAATGGTTAAAACAGTAAATTTATGTATATTTTACCACAATAAATTAGTTATCTCTCATAAGAAATTCCAAGGTAGGGCAATTAAATCCAATGTTAGTTAATTCACCAGCTTATTTAATTAAAGATCCAGGTTCTTTTCATCTTTACATTCTGACAAAAGATAGCTACAGGGTTGGGATCTAGAGTTCTCAGTGTGGGAGAAAAAAGATATAAATACAGAATGGGAGAGGTATGGAAGAACTCTGTGGTAGTCCATCGAAATTGGCCGATCAGTATAAACTGGTATTTTAAAAATCTTATGACAGAGTATTTCAATCATATATGAAAGTAGGTGGAAGAGCATAGTATAACAAATTCCCACGTATCCAGCTTCAGCAATCACAAACTCATGGCTAATCTTGTTTCATCCATAAAGTCATTCCATATTATTTTTTGCACATCCCAGATATCAAATTATTTCACCCTTAAATATTTCAGAAGTTATCTCTAAAAGGTAAGACCACCACTTTGAATATAGCCATACACCATACCTGAAAAAAATCAATAGTACTTTATCACACCTAAAAATAATCAGTATTACAAATATCAAATATCCAGTATATGTTCAAATTTCCAATTGTCTTGCGTCAAAAAAAAAAAGTTTGCCTGAATTATGATCCAATACTGTTTTCAAACTACAATGGATTGATACATCCTTTAAGTTTTTTTAATCTATAGGTTCCCCCTCTATTCTTTTTCTTGCAGTTTATCTCCTGATAAAACAACGTACTGTAGTTCATCCTATATGAACTCACGATTTAAAAACAAAACCCAGGACTTCCCTGGAGGTCCAGTGGTTAAGACTCCGCACTCCCAACGCAGGGGGCACAGGTTTGATCCCTGTTTAGGGAACTAAGATCTCGAATGTCTCACAGTGTGGCCAAAACAAATACGCCTTTTAATTTCCTAGTTCTGTCTAGAAAAAAATGACAGGGCCTAGGAATAAAGATATTCCAGCAGTAAAGAATACACTTAGTACATAGGATGGTTTCCAAATACCATTCTCTACTAAAAGAACACAAAATTTCTTAGAAAAATAATTCCTAGTATGGTGGGGGAAAAAGTACAACTGGAAACATCTTGTGTCAAAAGAATAGGGAATATTAAGACTGACTGGGACACGTAAAGGGAAGAGACTTGATGGGTCTCTCACTGGCCAAATTTAGGACAATTTGAGCATCAAAAGAAATGGTGGCATTAACAGATTGGGTGGCATTAATAGATTGTTAATGCATGGAACAAAAAAGAACCTACAAGTCCACATTGACACTAAAAAGGAAAAGAGTTGGGAAATTAGAAGATCACCATTCTGCATCCACCAATGTAATAACTGCCTCAGGCAAGGACCATCAGTGATTCACTTATTAATTACAAAGGAGGGAAAAGGGCCTTTTTTGAGAGATCTAGTATATACTACATGACCAAGAGATCAATCATCAATAACAGGACAAATTTATTACATGATGTGACGCACCAGGAAGCACACTCTATGTACTCTTATGTAATACGTCTTGTCAAAAATGTTTAACATGGATTTAATTATGAGGAAACAATTGGTGAAATCCAGAAAGTGAGATATTTTATAACAAGCTTTGACTCTTCAAAATTAACAGAATGCTTTGGTTGGATCCTGAATTGAAAAAAAAATATATATATATTTTTTAAGGACAGTTTTTGTGTCAGTTGGAGAAGTTTAAAAATGGACAGTGTAATAGAGAATATTTCTGAATTAATGCTAAATTACTTGGGTATCATAATGGTACTGTGGCTGTGTAAGAGAATATTCTTGTTCTTAAGAGATAAAAGCTGAGTTATTTAGGGGTAAAGCATCATGCTGCTTCCAATTTACTTTCAAAAAATGTAGAGGCCGGAGTACAGGTATAGATAAAGCAAATGTGGCAAAATGTTTACAACTGGTGAATATAAGTAAAATAAAGAATGGTTATCATCATATTTATTTTTCAATTTCTTTGTGGGCTTAAAATTTTTCAAAATAAAAGTTGGAAAAGGAAGGGACAGAGGGAATATAGCAACTCCAGATACATTCTCGTACAATGGCAGCAAAAAAGGAAGCTCTCTCCTCTCTGAGTTTCTTTTCAAATGGGTTGCAAGGCCTTTCAGGGAACCACCCCTCTGGTTCCTGCCCCCAGCAGAGAGCTCATCATATTTCATTGTATAGATCTAATATTATCTGTCTGACCTCATTTCACATTTAGCTTAGTCCTAAAACTATGAAGCCACCTATAATTGGAAAAAAAAAAAAAGCCAGACTGGCCTTTTCCTATCTAACCAGTGTGAAAACCAAGATCTAAGCTGGCATGTTTCTCCCAAATCATCACTAAACCAGATAATCTCCCTTATTCTAACCAAGCTATCTATATAGGGCACCCATGACTGGGGGAGAGGGATTCATGCCTCTTACAAAGGAGATGTAGGCCTACTCCACCCCACTTCAAACAAGACACAATCAAAGTTGAAGATTTTAACTGTTACTACTCTAGAACCTATTCCATTCTGCATTAACCAACATTTTATCTGACAATGAAAGTTACAGTAGCATTTTTTATTTTTTAATTTCTTGAAGAAGATATCTAATGTTAGGTGCAGATGAGGTACGAAGAGCACTGAACTAAGGAATCATCAGGCCTGAGTAAAAAGTTCTAAGACTGACCCTGCAAGTGGCCATTTCCGCCTTTCTCCTTTTAGTAACAAAACACCCTGATACTCCCCACCGGGCGGCCCTCCATCCACACCCCCAGCAAAACCACGCACACAGTTTTAACAGGAAAGCAGAGGTTACATTTCTTGGGCTCTTCTAAGGCCATGTGACCAAGTTCTGAACAACGGGATACGAGTGTAAAGTTTCCACGGTACATCCTTAAAAAGTAGCTCCTTGTCCTCCTCTCTTTGTCTCCCTCCCAGGGGCTGAACACAGATGTGAACCAGATCTGGCCATGCAGATAAGAGCAATACGCTACGGAACAGTAAAGACGAAGACATAAAAAACCTGGGGTGCTGCATAATCCCAGGAAAAAAGCAGCTTATCCATTTCTAACTCCTCCCTACCACTGGTGGCTTACATGAGAGAAATAAGCTTCCAATTTGGGGAACCACGGGGTATTTGGATCTTTTACAGCAGCTTGGTCTATAATAGCTTGTGTGACTCAGGGTACTTTTCTGGGCCTCATTTTACTGGTTCACAAAACTGAGAAGAATGATATGAATGCTATTAACTTCTTTAGCTGGCTGTTATTTTCTTTTGTTTTAAAAAACTAGTATATACATTTAGTAAAATAAAACACTGAAGTTTTATATATGTTTAAATAAATGGGATGACATGTGAAAACACGCTGCACAATTTATTTATTTATTGGGTTTTTTTTCTTTTTTGCGGTACGCGGGCCTCTCACTGTTGTGGCCTCTCCCGTTGCGGAGCACAGGCTCCGGACACGCAGGCTCAGCGGCCGTGGCTCACGGGCCCAGCCGCTCTGCGGCATGAGGGATCTTCCCGGACCGGGGCACAAACCCGTGTTCCCTGCCTCGGCAGGCGGACTCTCAACCACTGCGCCACCAGGGAAGCCCAACGCTGCACAATTTATATACCCTTTCAACAAATAATTACAAAATGCCCACTGAGTGCGCCAAATGCTGTTACGTGCCTGAGATTATTCAAGATGCTAAGAATAAAGTGATAGAAATAGAGTTCAATGCCTCATGCATGAAAACTTTAAACTTGAGGGAAAGCCTATAATAAGCAAGCAAACAATAAATAAGATTATTTCAAATAATAATGCGGGTGAAAAAGAGGAAAAAAAGCAGATAACACTGAGTGTACTTTGGGGTTGGGAGGGGACTTGAGTTAACTTACAACGGTAGTAAGGCCATGCAAAAATTTGGGTAACGTACATTCCAGGTTAAAAAGGCTAGTTGAAAGCCTTCAACAAGAACAAGACTGTGTATGTGTATGTTCATGGAACACAAGGAGGAGACGACAGAAAAGATCTCAGAGGTAGGCAGAGGCAGCCTGGTAACTAAGTATACAAATGGTATAGTACTAATATCAGGGGATGAGTGCTCCTGATAAAAAGAGAGAAAAGTTATTACTCCCTTAATTCTGTCTTGCTTTCAGGAATAAGTGATGTTCCCAGTAGAAAATTATGAACTTAGTTGCCCTGCAATCAGTAACTGACTATAATCTTTTTTTATTCACTTTGGGACAAACATTTCAACTAATTAAAAGTGATTTTAGAAGTAGAAAAAAAACCCTTAAAAGTCATTAATATTTAATAAAGCTCAAGCTTTCTCTTGACATTTTAAAGATGTGAACAATTTTACATATGCATTCAGTCAACAAATATCTCATGAGCTTCTACTACGGATGCAGACACTGCTGCAGATGCTGAAGGTAGCACAGTAAAGACCTGGTCCTTGCAGAGTTTAATGTATCAAAATACACTTCAAAGTTTAAAAATTATAAGAGTAAATTTTTTAAAAACTCACTCCTTTTGGCTGATTCCTTAATGTCTAAAATCTGGTTTGAAAATAGTGTCTTTTACTTTAATTTATCTCATTTTTTGCTCTAATTGAGGGAAAGATTCCACAATTTTCCAAGGTTTATAGCATATGGAGAATAATAGTACACAACGTTAGAATTTAAATGAGAAAACAATTAAGTCTACCCTTACATTAAAAGAATTATAAATATGAATTCTGTGAATTCTCCTGTTCCATGGCAGAGTGATTACCAAGTGTCCTGCCACATGAAGGAAACAGAACTATATTTACTGATCTACCTGTTAAACATGGAGATTCCAAACACTTCATTTAACTCTTCCCTTTAGATCCCACTAAAATGACAATAAATGAATAAAAACAGTTTAAGACAATAAGAACAAAGGAACATGTAGGGAAACAGCAGAGGACAATAACAAATGTGCTGGAAAATGGAAAGCAGGTAACTTAGCAAAATAAAGGAAACTGAAAACTAAAAGCACGTGGAGGGGGGTGCCAAGGAGAGATGAGGAGATTCACCCCGCAGACCGCAGACCATGCAAGGGGCCAGCACAGGACAACAGTGAGACATGGGGCTACTGGTTGAAACATCTACATAAGATGCAGAGAAGTCCTACTCTCGAGGAGAGAGCTATTTAGTTTCTGAAGAAACTGAGCCAGAGAAGATATCGGTTGGAGCTGAAGGCAAAGTACCAAACTGAAAACGAGATCAAGTGAAAGGATGCATACTCAGCAATGAGCTGACCTTCCTGGCTCTCAGGATGCCAGCAGCCAGGCTTAAGATATGACACCCCACACACACACCTGCCTCTGAAAGTGTTCCTTCTGTTGAGACGCTGAGAATCCCCGGCTCATCACCTTACAGTGAGCCCACCAGCTGATTCGCTGTCAAAGGAACTCAAAGGAAATGGAATGCCAAGATTAGATTGATCTTCTCAAAGATCTCCGTCTACAAAACAAAGGTTGCTGAAAAAGGAATACTCCACAAAAAGCTTTTAAAAATATAATAATTGAAATTGGAAAAATCAGTGAAAGAGTTGGAAACAAAATTGAGGAACTCTCCCAGAAAGAACAAAATGTAAAGATGATGGAAAATAGAAGGGAAAACACCCCCACAAAAACTAGAGGATCAATGCAGAAAGTCCAAGATTCACATATTAGGGGTTCCAGAAACAAACAGAGAAGAAAAAAACTAAAGGAAATGAATCTGCAAGTTTAAAGGGGCCAATGAGTATTGGCCCAACTAACGAAAAAGACTCACACCATAGCACATTGTCCAGAGAGGAAAAAAAAATAGTGTGCTACAGAATAGCAACAGGCTTCTCAAATGCAACACTGGACAGTAGCAGACAGAAGAAGTGCCTTCCAAATTCTGAGGAAAAACGATTTCTAATAACCAGCCAAACCCAAAAGTGTGAAGGCAGAATAAAGACATCTTTTCCAAGCAGGTAAGATCTCAAAAACTACCACCCATGAAATCTTTCTCATGACATACCAGATGCTGTACACCACTAAAATGAGGGAGTAAACCAAGAAAGAAAAAAACATGGCATCCAGGAACAAGGAGATCCAACACAGGAAAGGCAAAAGGAGTTCCCACGATGGTGATGTGAAAATGATAAGAACAAAGGAAAATCCCAAGGCTAAGCAATAAACTTAGAAAACACCCAGAGTATCAGAGGGACAGAGCTCAAGGCAAAAGTGAAACTGGTAGAACATCCAATGTGCTTCAAAACACTGTCAGGAGAGCTAGTCTCCTGTCAGAGGATTTGAGGGTGATTCAGTGATAGATTCACAGAAAATGAAGCAAATCACTTCAGACTGAAACAGCATGATGGAGAACTCCAGGGGTCGAGGGGAGAGAAAATAATTGATTACCTGATTCTTTTGACCATGTAGAAAACTATACTGAAAGGCTACTGAAAGGTGTAGAAAGAAAACAGTGATGGTAGATTGAAACAAAAAACCAGAAACAGATGGAAAAACACGGTAATTATTATCCCTAGAAAAAACAATGTTATAGCAGAAAGGATATAATCATAATTCATTACCTGGCAGTGTGAACAGTATTTATATGGAATAATAATGTCTACTTTTATATTTGTTTCCTATGACCGCTGTAACAAATTACCATAAATTTGGTGGCTTAACACAACAAAAATGTATTTGCTTACAGTTCTGGAAGCCAGAAGTCCAAAATCAGTTTCACTGGACTAAAGGTATTGGCTAGGCTAGCTCCTTCTAGAGACTCTACGAAAGAATATGGTTTCTTGCCTTTTTTGAGCTTCTGGAGACCACCTGCATTCCTTGGCTTGTAATCCTTTCCTTGCTTCACTTCAACCTCTTGCTTCTGGTGTCACATCTACTCCTTCCTCCTCAGATCTTCTTATCTCCTCCTCTTTTCCTTACAAGTACCCTTGTGATTACATTTAAGGCCTAGGAGGATAAGCCCAAATAACCTCCCTGTCTCAAAAAAATCCTTAATTTAATCACATCTCAAATCCCTTCATCATATAATATTCACTCATTCCCAGGGTTACAAAGTGGGTATCTTCTTTTGGGAGGGGGAGGGAGGCATTATTCAGCCTATTTAAACTCACTCTAACATTGGTTTAAACAATAATAATGGTACAACCATCCTGAGGAAACAGAGCAGGAGCAGTAAGAGGGGCAGAACAGAGCTCAATTCATAGCTACTATTTATACCTGAGGATGTCTAAAATTGATAAAGAGCTGTATGAGCATCTCCCTAGAAATAGGAAAACAAATACCAGAAGAAACTGCAAGAAGCGTGTGAAGGGGAGTCAAGGTGAGGACAGGTGAGGAGGGACAGAAAACTATTAATCTTCCTCAAAAGCATTCTGAAACTAATGACTTGTTAAATTATGTACATGAGCTATATGGATAAAATGAAAATCAGCCTAAAACAAAACTAAGATTAGGTGGCCGGGGAGGCAGAAAGCCTTACTGGAGACTGCAAAGGTCACTCAAGGCTAATGAAACAAACAGAAGAATCACAAACATAAAAATTAAAAGGTTAAAAAAAAAAAAAAAAAAAAAATTAAAAGGTTAGTCATTTATACTTATTGAAACCTGTGTTAGAGATTATGAAACAACCAATTAAGGAGTTAAGATTTCACTTCTTAAACTCATCCTTTTCACAGCACTGGGGGACAATCTACTTATAAAAGCAAATTAGCAAAAGCAAGCCTATAAGTATAGCAAGATCTTGGCCTGCGCTAAACTGAACTTGCAAACACGGATTTAACCTAACAATTAGGGATGCCTAAAGTGTAGTGTACTATGATGCAAGCTGTTCTTTTAACAGCTAGTACAAAGCTTCCCAGGAGGTGTTTATTCATTTATTGAACTGTTAACTGATGTGAGAAGAGCACAATGGATCTATTCAGTATGTCAGAAATGCTGAGTAAAAGAATTAAGAAACTACCGTACCTGTTCCCCTTCCCCTAAAAAAGGCTATAAACTGCCTTGGCGCTCAAAGTGTGGACCGCAGACCACCAGAACAGCAGCAGCAACAACACGGCCGTCATTGGAGCTGGTTAGAAGTGCAAAATCATAGGCTCCACCCGAGATCTACATGCAGAATCATAATCTCCATTTTAACAAGATTCCCAGGAAATTCGTAAGCACATAAAGCCTGAGAAGTACCCTGTATTGGGCTAACACCATCCCTCTGACAACGAAACAGCACACCTCTGAATAAGGAATGGAGGAGAGAAATAGGGTGCTCACTGGTACAATAAAACTTGCTTTCTCTTCAGACGCCTTTTTTATGAGCTATCCATATACTCGTCAGCCTACTCAAGGTTTGGTAAAGCATTCAGATCATCATAGAAACAGCTGAGGAGTGGAGGAAAGAAGAGTGGGAAAATACTTATAATATAAAAGAATAATGTACTTATAATGTTGCCTTAGATTGGGGCGGGGGGTACCCGATAGGGCTTTTTTAGAGCCTCAGTAATTAGGGGTCAATACCTGTAACGGGATTTTCCGGATATCACACCTTCAGGTGTCCCAAACTCCACTCTTACCTGCTCAGGGAAAATGAAACTAATGGTGAAGGATGCTTTGGGCTCTACTGCCTGTTCCAAGTTCCCCCTCACTCCCGAATTATATTATTCCTGAGAGAAGATGTAGAGTATACAATCATAGGAAAGAACAAAACACTGGAGGAACTTGAGAAAAATGGGAAGATGCAAAAAAATTTTTTTAAAAAGCTTGAAATTTTGTTGCCCCACATTTTTTTTTAAACTTCTTTACTGGAGTATAATTGCTTTACATTGTTGCGTTAGTTTCTGCTGTACAACAAAGTGAATCAGCTATATGTATACATATATCCCCTCCCTCTTGCATCTCCCTCCCACCCTCCCTATCCCACCCTCTCTAGGTGGTCACAAAGCACCGAGCTCTTTCCATTTCTCTAGGAGGTGGGTCAAAAAGGATCTTGCTGTGATGTATATCATAGAGTGTTCTGCCTATGTTTTCCTCTAAGAGTTTTATAGTATCTGGTCTTACATTTAGGTCTTTCATCCATTTTGAGTTTATTTAGGTCTTTAATCCATTTTGAGTTTATTTTGCCACACATTAATTTTAAATTAGTCAAATGAATCGGCAAAGTGCCAAACCCCAGCCTGACCCCAATCCTGATGAAATTAATCTTCCCACTTCTCTCTTTGGATTTCCCAAATTCCTAACCCAAGCAAACTACAGTTGTATTCATTAATGCAACATACACTTACTGAAAGTGCCTGTAACCTGCCCCAAATTTCAAAACCAACTAGATTTTTTAAAATTTATGGGTTCATATAGGCTTTTATTCTTCTGTTAATTGTTAATCTGCTAGCATTACCTAACTAAATAACTGCACCTACTAAATTTTCTGAGCACTTATTATGTGTCAAAACTAAGCACGCACATACATTTAATCCTCTGAATAACAAGGCAAGTCTATTAATTACCCCCATTTACAGATAAGAAAACACACAGTAGTTCTCAAATGTTTGTTTCCTTACTTTGGCCTTCCTTTGCCTGTCAAAAACAAACAAACAAAAATCACTTCTTTTACAAAGTTTTCCCCGTCTACTCTTGACCCAAATTATTTCTTCTTTGTGCTTCCATACAACCTCCCTCAGGTATAATATGATGGCGGGGGGGGGAGGTGGTGCTAATACATATGAATAAGAAGGACAAGCACCCCCAAAGAACAACAGACAAAGGACAGGGACAGAACCTACACACTTAAACACACGCAAACAGGTAAGTGGAAAAGATTTTTCTGAATGGTAGTATTGTGCCAGACATTGTCAACAGGTCAGGAAATGGGCACTCCCATTTACTGGTGGACAAAGGGAAACCCAACACCACCTTTCTATGGCAATTTGGTAATACATACCATTAGCCTTAAAAAAAAAGATCACACCTTTTGACTATTATGTTCTACTGCTAGAAATATACCCTAAAGTAATGATAAAATTCTCACAAGGATGTTCATCATAATTTATAATAGCAAAAATCATAAACAAATGAAATGTCCAAATTAAATATACCAGACATCCAATTAAATAACATACAGCCATTTATCTTCTGAAATGTTAACTGGGAAGAAGGCATAATACAAAACTATACGTGTAATGCCAGCTTTGAAAATATACATTCACAGCAGAAAAAGGACTGTACACTGGAAAGATCTATGACAAAATGTTAATAGACGTTATTTTAAAATGGTGAGGTTATATGTGGTTTTATTTTTTTCACTTACTTATGATGGTTTTGAAGTCAGAAGAAACCAAGGTTCATCCCCTGGCTCCCCCACTTACCAACTGTGTGACCTTGGTCAATTTACTTTATCTAATCCTTGATTTTCTCATCTATAAAATGAAAGTGGTAATACCTATCCTCAGAGATTAAATGAGATAATGCATGCAAAATGCTTACACTAGTAGGCAATCAGCTAACTTTTCTGAGCCCTTTTTTTTTTTTTTTGCGGTACGCGGGCCTCTCACTGTTGTGGCCTCTCCCGTTGCAGAGCACAGGCTCTGGACACGCAGGCTCTGCGGCCATGGCTCACGGGCCCAGCCGCTCTGCGGCATGTGGGATCTTCCCAGACTGGGGCACGAACCCGTGTCCCCTGCATCGGCAGGCGGACTCTCAACCACTGCGCCACCAGGGAAGCCCAATAAGCACTTTTTAAAAATATATCAACATTTTATGTTTATATTCAGAAAGTTATTTTTCCTTAAAGAATAAAAATCTGTGACATTAGCAAATTACCACATAGCAAGAATTTGATAAAGCTGTATTCTCATCAACTGAGCAGTATACAAATCAGAACATTTTAGCATTTTAAACAATGTTAACCAAATTCCCAAGAAATTCATCTGAGAATTAGAGATGGTGGATATGTGAACAAAGGGACCTATGTATTTACTGAACAGTCAGAAAGACACAGTAGATAAAAAAATTAGGTCCTTGGGATGTAGCCTACTCTATAACATCTACTATAATCTTAATTAAATAATCACCAAAAAGACCAGGTCACTTCAGACTCGACCAGGAACAGTAAGATTCAATTCCAGAAAGCTCAAGATCTAATTTAATAAGGGGTAAGACACAGACCCCAGGTATCAATGAACCCAAACTGTTATTTTTAAAGACTTTGATATCTCAGACATTAATAATTATAAATTTTACTTAGCTTTATTGCACACTAATTGTACACCTAGATGCACATCCCAAACATATACAACCTTCTCAGCAACTCTTCAGGCTAAGATACAGAAATCACAGACCAGTTAAAAAAGAAATTGGTAGCTAAGGGGGCCTACAGAACTTTCCTATCATAGATTTCTGGAATATATTTTCCTACTTTTAAATCTAAAATGATGAACATGCTCCATTAAGTTAAAACATGCAAATATGAAATACTTCTGGAATAACATATAAGAAATTTGTGACAGTATCTCTGGGGACACAGAACCTGGGAGAATGGGGTAAGAGGGAGACATGCTTTCTAGGTATACCTCTTGTACTGTTTGTCTTTACCACTGTATATGTCTGTGTGGGTGTGTTTATATTAAATTCTGGTTAGTAAAATACAAAAATAATTGCCTTATGTTTGGTTTGTAAAAAAGATATGCAGACTAGATTTGCTTACTACAGTGGAGAAAGTCAGATGTAGATGTCGTCTGTATGAGAAGTACTACAAAATGAAAGTTTTTTCTTTTGTAAATGGGAGTTTTTAATTGGCTCTAGAAATTTTTTTAAGAAACAGAATCCTACCTTGTCTCTCCTGTTTATTTCTTAGTTTATTTACTATTATTATTTTTTCAAATTCAGTGTACAAGTCAGCAGTTTTTACTGTATTCACAGAATTTTGTGACCATCACCCCTATCTAGTTCCAGAACATTTTCATCACCCCTTAGAGAAACGCTGTACCTGTTGGCAGCCACTCTCCTTACTCCCACCCTTCACAAGCCCTAGCAACCACTAATTTACTTTCTGTCTCAATATATTTGTCTATTCTGGACATTTCATATATATGGAATCATGTAGTATGTGGATTCTGTGACTAGCTTCTTCACTTAGCATGCTTTCAAAGTTCATCCACGTTGCAGCAGGTATCAGTACTTCGTTCTTTTCTGTGGCTGTTTAATATTCTACCGTATGGCTACATCACCTTTTCTTTATGCATCACCAGGTGACAGACATTTGGTTTGTTTCTACTTTTGGGCTATTACGAATAATGTTGCTATAAACATTCGTGTTCAAGTTTTTGTAGACACAGGTTTTCAATTCTCTTAGATATATACCTAGGAGTAGAATTGCTGGGTTACACAGCAAATCGGTGTTTAACTTTTTAAGGAACTGCCAAATTTCAAATGAAGGTTTTGAAACACAGGATACAAAGGAAAGGGACAAAAGGGCTTGTAAACTACCACAAACATTTGCCTGGAGAAATCTCCAGTTATATTCATTAGTAAATTCAACTCATGACCATCTGAAAACACTGAAAGACATATTTATGTCATAAAAAGTCTTGAGACATGCTTAACAAGTATGTGTTAATAACAGAATGCTCCCAGAGTAGAACTGAGCATTCCCGACTTAAAGGACTATAATTCTAACAGTAAAGAAACTTCCAAATAACTTCAATTAGCTCTCACTTTATTTCCATGAGGGCTTGGGCATCAGTTACATAAATAAAATACAACACTTCAAAGTTATAGTGGGGTTTTCATTCTAGTTGGTATTGGATTTTCTTACCATCATAGCTATAAATAACATATACAAACATCTCCATATGCCTTCAACCTACACCCGTGACAACTGTCATCTACTTTCACAGAATAAAGGCCCTCCAACTGATAACACCTTATTTGCAGTTAACTCTTTCAAAAATGTGGAAAATGCTCATGTTACGAGCCCTCAGAATTAACACTACTACTTAATGTTATACACTACTAGTTTCTCTAAAGCATAAATAGACACCTCATAAAAGAAAAAAAAAGACTTGAGATATATGTGATTCTTTGAGCAACCAAGTATGTGTACTACAACACCACCTCAATATCAAGCAAAGTCAAGTCAACTTGGAAAAGGGGAAATGATTTACTACTCATATCCCAGCATTACCTATAAAAGTTTTACATACGATTAGTCAAGGATCTCCTGGTGACATGAACTGGTTAATACCAAAGGCTATAATGTGTTACGGAGAATGCTTATTGTAATAAAACTGACCTTCCTTAATATACCTAAGTGATGGACTCATGTCTTCTATTTCTCTCACATTCTCCAAAATATTGGGCACTCAAAAATACTTGTTGACTTGTAGATGAATACCTAAGGTCTCACCTTAGCACCATTCCCTATGAGAACCCGAGATTTAGATTTAATCAAATAGTATTTTTTTTTAAGCTGAACCACACAGAAGCAACGTGGGAGCCTAAAAAATAGAACAGTTTTACTAACTCATAATCTTAGATTAACATTGCTCAACTTCTTGGAGCTTCAGTGCCCTTGTGTACAAAATGACAATAATGTCTACCTCAAAGGCTATTGTTAAGAAACGCAACCTTGGTCATTCCTTATCTACGATTTCATTATAAAGAAATGCAATGCAGTTATCAAATTTTCCTATTATGGTGAAGACTTTGCCTAATTAAAGTACACACAAAACAACATACTGTCTTTACTGTTAGTTTTACAGTAATGAAATGTGACTTACAAAATCTATGGGATTTTCTATTTTTAACCAGAAACTGCAAATGAGGTGAAACTTTGGTCAAAAATTTAGATTTTGCCTAATCTTATCCTGAAATAGCCTACAAAATAAAGTAACCCAGTTCTTGTCCTCAAACTGTTAATCTGGAATAACAGACTTGTATCACAGCAGTACCGATCTGTATTCTTTAATATCCTCTAATCTGATACTTTCATGTTCTGCTTAGGGTTCTTCCTGTTCACCTCCAATCACTTACAGAAAGTACTTATAGGATGTTCCTCCCCAAAGAACCCCAGCTATATATAAAAAGGCTAGAAGTACACAATAGCTAAGAGGTGGAAACAAACTAAGTGTCTGTCAAAAGATGAACGGAAAAACAAAATGTGGTATATACATAAAATGAAATCAACCTTAAAAAGGAAGGAAATCCTGTCACATGCTACAACATGGATGAACCTTGAGGATATGAAATAAGCCAGTCACAAAAAGGCAAATACTGTATGATTCCACGTGTATGAGGTATTTGAAGTAGTCAAATTCACAGAAACAGAAGGCACAGTGGTGGATACCAGGGCAGAGGAGAGAATGGGGAGTTGTTGTTTAATGGGTCCAGTATCAGTTTTGCAAGATGAAGTTCTGGAGACCTGTTTCACAGTAACGTGAATACAGTTAGCACTACTGAACTGTACACTTAAAAATGGTCAAGATGGTAAACTTTATGTTTTTGTGTTTTTTTACAATGAAAAAAAACATAAAAACATTAGGGAGCTAAAAAGTACTTCACTTAAAGATGTGGTTCTGCTGCTAGACAAAAATAATTCTTGTCAAGAGGAAAAAAGAAGACTACGAGCAGTCCCTTCCCCACTACCAATTCTTATAACCATTTCTAACGTTGCATCCCTACATAAGGAATCTGACAAGAGTTACTGATTGCCTACAACAGCTTGTTTTCTTGAAATACAGCCTTCCCAATCTATCAGCCAACAGAAAATATTAAAGATTCCTCTTATGCTATCTTAAAAACACATCTACTTCAGGCCCACAAGACTCTCACCTTGTGGTAAACTGGGAAAGAAAAAAAAACAGACAGGGGGAAACACCAAAAAGGTTGTTTCCACTTTCATAGGCAGCTGACCTGAAACTACAATGGCAAGTTCTAAAAAGTAACATTGTTCCAGATTTTCAAATAATTTAAAAAATGTTCCCACCAATCCCTTTTACCTACTTCGGTTTCTCTCTTAATACAGACTACTGAAGAAGAATTTAGATTCCTTCTGAATGAAGTATAAACAAGCAATTACATAAAAATCCAATATACTCTGTAATATTTTTACCCATGGTTAAAGAGACAGCAGTTTTTTAATTAAAAAAAAAAATCAAGGGCTTCCCTGGTGGCGCAGTGGTTGAGAGTCCGCCTGTCGATGCAGGGGACGCCGGTTCGTGCCCCGGTCCGGGAAGATCCCACATGCCGCGGAGCGGCTGGGCCCATGAGCCACGGCCACTGAGCCTGCGCGTCCGTAGCCTGTACTCCGCAACGGGAGAGGCCACAGCAGTGAGAGGCCCGCGTACCACAAAAAAAAAAAAAAAAAATCAAGATGGGAATACACTAAAGCTGTCAGGTCCAGTATCTTAGAAGATTCATCCCTCTAATATTATACCAGTAACAGTAAGTACTAACAGGATTCCTAAGAAAGAATACCCTTTTAATAGTCTAAAAACTATCGTTACCATATAAAATATCCTTGACTCCTCTAACTTAACCATATAGGCATATAATCACAGACAAATTTTTAGATTAAAGCAGAGGTTCTTAAACAGGGTCATTGTTCCATGAACCCCCTTGAACTGGATAAGAGATCACTCAAGGACTTCAGAAAAGAAAATTCCAGTTGATATCTGAACATTCAGAGAGAAAGTCAACCTATAGAAACTAAAATTACAAGAGCCTGACCCTTGGTATAGTGGCACTCAATAATGAATTGCCAGGAATTCCACATATGCCACAGGCAAAGATCTAGATGACATTTTAATCAGCTACAGCTAACATTAACTAAAAATGTCCATATTAGTAAAAAATTAGCTATTTTTAAAATAAACTCAATGTTTATTTAAAAATGTTTAAACATGGATGGAAAATTGGTAAAGCTAGTTTTAAAAGTCCTACATACTTTGACGATTTTTTTAAAAGGGTAGAAAAGTAGCCACAAAAAAACCCTGAAAATACTAAGCAATAAATAGTTGATACTGCATTCTTCAAATGGGAAACTCAGCAACTATTTCAATATAGAATTATGCTGCATTTTAAAGTAGATTTTAAAGAAAAACACTGTTCCTTCTCCTTTCCTCCCTTTAGTGGTTAAGAGTTGAAAATAGTTACCATGCCAATTCTGTGACTTTCTTACAAGAAAAAAGTAACACATCAAACCACTACATGTCAGGTTCAAAATAAAACACAATGTCAAGGGCACCAACTCATTTCTAATGACCAGGCAGCCAACCCAGAAATGGCACTAGACTAGGCTTTAAGGAATTTAGTATTCCTACATTAAGTATTAATGATAGCTGGACCTCAGCAGAGATAGTGGGGAAAACCCTGAAAAACTGAAGGCAGATTTAATTTGGTACCTAAAGAACAGCAAGGGAGTAAGTAGGCTGAAACAATCTGAAGTCATAGGAAAGCTTTAAATACACATGCACAAAAGCAGCACTTTATGATTCTTTCTGATCATTTATAGTTCATGATTTTTGTTTGTTTGTTTGCGGTACGCGGGCCTCTCACTGCCGTGACCAATCCCGTAGCGGAGCACAGGCTCCGGACGCGCAGGCTCAGCGGCCATGGTTCACGGTCCTAGCCGCTTCGCGGTATGTGGGATCTTCCCGGACCGGGGCACGAACCTGCGTCCCCTGCACTGGCAGGCAGACTCCCAACCACTGCGCCACCAGGGAAGCCCCCATGAGATTCTTTTAAAGCAACAGAACAATGAAATTAACAGACTAAGCCCACAGTTGTGAGGTACTTCTGGATGGCAGGATTTCCTTATACTATTAAAATCTGAAGACCCCAAAGATACTTTAAATTTTCAAATACTTACTTATTTAAAAATGTAATAAGCAGGGACTTCCGTGGTGGCACAGTGGTTGAGAAGCCGCCTGCCAATGCAGGGGACACGGGTTCGATCCCTGGTTCGGGAGGATCCCACATGCCCCAGAGCAACTAAGCCCATGTGCCACAACTACTGAAGCCTGGGTGCCCTAGAGCCCACATGTGGCAACTACTGAAGCCCGCATGCCTAGAGTCCATGCTCCACAACAAGAGAAGCCACTGCAGTGAGAAGCCCATGCACCACAACGAAGAGTAGCCCCCACTCGCCGCAACTAGAGAAAAGCCCACGTGCAGCAACGAAGACCCAAAGCAGCCAAAAAATAAGAATGTAATAAAAAGCCCTACACATTAACAAAAAAGTTATAAAAAGAAAAAAAGAGACTATTGCCCCCCCCAAAAAAATCAGTGAGAAGAACGGCATTGTTTTACATTGCTGCAAATCTTTTAAATGTCTGACTTAACAGAAGATGCTGAGGTTCTCTTAATTGCTTCTGCATTCAACATACTACACTATGTTGTGTAGGTTAAATATATGAAGAAATCCAGTCTTAGGTATGTAATTGGGAAAGGAGGAATAGTTTCCTTTTTTTAAATAGATGTTGACTTTTTTTTTTAAGCTTTATTTATTAAATTTTATTTATTTTTGGCTGTGTCGGGGCTTAGTCGCAGCATGTGGGATCTTCCGTTGCAGCACACAGCCTTCTCTATAGTTGTGGTGTGCGGGTTTTCTCTTCTCTAGTTGTGGTGCACAGGCACCAGGGCGCGTGGGCTCTGTAGTTTGCAGCACACAGGCTCTAGTTGAGGCTCGCTAGCTCAGTTCTGGCGCAAGGGCTTAGTTGCCCCGAGGCATGTGGGATCTTAGTTCCCTGACCAGGGATCAACCTGTGTCCCCTGCATTGTAAGGCAGATTCTTTACCACTGGACCACCAGGGAAGTCCTGGGAGGAATCGTTTAATAGGCTTTTCAGGTAGTTACGGATATCTCTTTGATACTACAGCAAAACTCAACACGTGATAGTTTCTTAAAGGTTTATGGAGTCTGAAACCATATCAGTTGTCTGTTATATTAGAATCCAATGCTCTATCTTGCACTTTTACTTACGCATAACTTTTTAACATCACAAGCACTGGCCATTCAGTTATGCAGATTTTCCAAATGTTGATACATTTCATTACACAGTATTAAAAATCACAATCATTAATATTACTACTGATCTCATCTGAAATATCTGTAAGTATTCAGAAGTTATCAAGCTCAGGAGATACACATTTTCCAAAACTTTGAGTTTTGCTTGAAAGCTCAGATTTTATCACGGGCAACAAATACTGTCCATTGAGGTAACAGATTCACCGTTCATTTGAGAAAATGTCTGCCAAATATACAAGCCTGAGTAGTTTGTCAGTAGCTCCTTCTAGTAAAAATAATGTTCCATGCAAAGAGCAACTACTTCAGCTTGAAACAAATAATTGCACCCATACTTTTCCTTCAACCACTGTACTCTGGTCTATAACAGAATGCTGTAAGTGTACTTTCCATTCTGTCACACAGAATGTTCAACACACATGTACTCAAGAGTCAAGACTTTCAATAGCAGAGACTTGACAAAATTAATTTTTACTGTTTCATCAAAGACATTACGTAAAACTGGCATTTTAAAACTGCTGGTACATGGCAATGAAGATTACCATGACTACTGGTACCATTTGGTGCCAAGGCCTTCCTTGATACATGCTAAGATGCCTGCAGATTTACCAACCCTTGCTTTTGTACCATTGGTGCAAATGTCAACACAGTGAAAAAGGCAAATATTATCATGAAAATAGTTTCAACTTCAGAGACGTTCTGACACAGTTGAGGGGTTGCCAGACCACACGTCAAAATGGAATAAATGATCGCTGTTTTGACAGTGGTTACAGACCCCCTGTGACCATAAAAATGCACCTACGTACAAGCACACACATTACAACTTTACATACAACATCAGAAGGTTCAAAAATCCCTTATCGAATGTCCTAGCTTTAAGAATTCCATTAGCAGAAGATTGAGTAAATCTCCAAGTTGGATTTAATTACTTCAAAACAACAATACTCTGCTTGGCATTACAAATAAACTCTAAACAAGTCACATTCCAACAACCTCAAACACCTTCACCTAAACTAAAAGAAGCAGTTCAAGTTTTTAAATAAATAAAATTACATTAGGGAAATTTAAAGGTTTGAGGTAAGAATCCCAGCTCTACCACCTGCTCAAGGATACAGTTAGTAAACTAGCCTTCCTAGCCGAGTTTCCTGTCTCTATGGAAAATCAACAGCATCTATTTATTTCAAAGATTAATAACAATATCAATAAAGCACCTAAAACAGTACCTGGCACATAACTGAGAAATCTAATTTATATATTACCAGACTTTACTTCTCTTTCCTTCTACTAAGGAAGCAACTTGCAGACCTTTGATTACTCAATTTTAATTTCCATTATCACCTAAGAGAAGGGAAAAGAGACTGTAATTGAGAATATTAGCTAAAACATCTATCTCCAACCCTTTAATTTTCCTATTTAACAGCATAAGAAGCTTAAAATAAAGTTTACCTTTCTTCCTGCAACTCAACTAGGCAAATATAGATGTATAAATACGTAATATATGGTAATCTTTTTACTGATTTAATAAAATTAATTCTTTCCTTCAGTCTCTCATCATTCTGCTTATTCCACAATTTTCAAAAATTTTTAAATATAGTTCACTAAAAGAGAGTACTAAAATATACCTAAGTGTAATTTTTGGTTTATTTTAGTAACCTGAGACAAAATGCCATTATCTCTTGTAATTTTTTTTTTTTTTTTACCAATAAAGGGGTAAGAAAAAATTTTTAGCATCTTAAAAGAAAACAAGGATACTGCCTAATACTAGATAAATATGACCATTCATGTTATTTAATGGGCGAAGTTACACTACTTTAAGTGATGGTACTGCATTAGTACCAGACTTCTATCAGCAGTAACGCTAGTGCTGAGAGAAAGAAGTGTGACATGTGAAACAAGGTAAGAATGTTAACTAATACCTTTGCTATGAGTCATTACGTTTTGGAATAGAGCTGATGTGCCAATATTCTGAAATTTGCAAAAAATGGGGTTCTACTATTTTCTTCCACAAATTGACCCTAGTGCCTAAATCGAACATGCATACTACTCTAAGAAACACAGAACACAAATGATCTTAATATCTATTTATATTGTAGCATAAAACATACTGAATGGATTTAAAGCCCTCAAATTTTGTGTGATACCCCAAAGATTATTTGCTTCTCAAATTTTATTTATGTCCTTATTCGGGGAGTATTTAGACTCTCCCAATGAAAGTTTTTTTTTCCAAGAACCAGTCCGCAAGTCTAAGTCCAAAAATAAACAGGAAGCAGTGTTGAAAAAGATGCAATACGTTTGGATCCAAGTTTCACTGACTTCATGTAATAAAATCATACCCTAAAATAATATCCTATGAAAGAAAGTTTAAGAATGTCAAATATGGAGATGAGGAAAATTATACTTACATTAATTAATGAAAATAATAAAAATTTATTATTTAATACTTAATATTAAATAGTGAAAATTTGCATTAAAATAACCATATTGGTTAATTTTTCCTTATCTTTCACCCAAAATTACACACTTCAGATTATCCACGTGTATTTGAATTTTTAATAATTTTATTTTCACAAGTAAAATTTGAACAAATTAACAAATTATCAGAAGTGCTACTGCAAAAAATCATGAGGAAAAACTCCTTACTGTTTCACATTAAAATGATGAACTTGGTTTTCTAGTTTGTTGAATCTAGACTTTAAAAACAAAACCAATAATATCTCTATTAGTAAATAACAAAGAACTGGGAAGGAGTCAAGTCATGCAAGTTATAAATGGGACAGCACTGGCCACATGTTGATGTTGGGTGATGGGAGTTCATTATACTATTCCATCTTCTTCCTGTAATGTTCAAAATCTCCATAATGAAGTTTTTTTTAAAAATTCAAAAAGAACTAGCCAAATTTAAAAACAGGCAATTATTAGCTTCAGGGAAAATGAAGGGATGCACAAGAAATGAGCAACACTACAGTGTAGTACCGGCTCAGTAGAGAATATCTGCATCCTCGTAACAATGTAAGCACTGACTTCTAATTTAACCACAACATGTGATGTAACGCTGGGGCAAACGCACAAAAACGTCAACAGCTTAATCTTCATCTACCATGGAAGGAAGTCAATTGAAAATGTCTAAAATTGAAAGAAACAGAAATATAATTTTATTCACAAAAAATTTAATTAAGCCCAAGGGAAACAGCTAGAAGAAGGGTTCAACATAATTGCCTTTAGGAGAAGGGCTAAGGAGGATTAGGGAGTGAGTGTGGAAGGGATTGCCATTTTTCATTCTAAACCCTTTAGTATAGTATGGGATTTTTTAAAAACCTTTTTCATTGTGAAGTCTAACAAATATAGAAAATCAAAATCAAAACAACAATCTTCAGGTTAATCAGTTATTACAAACATCTGTACAACCACCATCCAGGTCAATTTGCCACCCCATGAGCCTTCCCAGAACCCCTGGCAACCACAACTGCCTATCACTGCTTAACGATAACCACTGACCTGGCTTTTATAGTTAATTACTTTGTAGCTATTCTTTATAGAGTTTTACCAGCTTCATATGTGTCTCTAAATCTATGGTTTAATTCTAAATGTTTTTGAACTTTATATCTGTGGAATCAAAGAATATGTATAAAACATACACATACCATTTTCCTCACTTTGGCTGATGAGAAGTTTTTAATAGCCTTTAAAGACAATTGCCCAGTTTCCTCATTCTCCTACTCTCCCTTACTCATCATAAATATTCAAGTAATAACAATAGCTAAACCTTATTATGTGCTGGGTTTCTGTTTTAGGAATATTAACTCATTTAATCATCAAAACAAAATCCTAAGACAAGTTTTACTGTCATCCTCATTTTACAGAGGGGGAAAACAGGCACAAAGAGGCTGAGTTAACTTGCCCAAGATCACACAGCTAGTAGGTGGCTGTGCAGGATTCAAACCATGGACTTTGTGCTCTGACCTACCTTCTCATGGGAGAATAGCTATCAATAAAGGAAAACTAAAAGTACAGGATATGATAAAATGTTATTACTGTTAACTATGACGGTTAAAGTAAAAACTACATGAGAATGATTTTAGTGCCTCATCCTTCTCCCAAACAATTAGCTACATCAAAGGTAAACTACTTAAAGTGCCTGAAGAGCCGTGTGTGCACAGAATAAGTACCCCAACACAGGCTGTAACTGTCCTGAAGGGCTTACATGCCAAAAGACAATGAGAGTATCTGATCAAATGTCAAAATTCTGTCTTAGTTCTGTAATGTTATTTAAGGAAAAATTCTGAGCCTTGAGTAACTAAGTCCACTGTCTTATTTTTAAATTAAGGCCCCCAGAAAGTCTAACATCTCAAACAATTTAACTTACCAGTAATAATAATGTGGGGCTGTCTCTCTTCTAAGACATCTTTGAGAGTTAACAAGATTAAGAGTACAAGAACAACTGAAATCACCTAATCCAGTTCTGTTTTCTTAAGGCTAAGCATACTGGAACTCAGAGGAGTACTTACCCGAAGTGACATATACTAGTCTGTCGCTAGGATAGAAACCTAAGGTCTCCTCGCTTCTTTCTACTACACGGCTATATACCATCAGTCCACTTACAAAGCTGCCAAGTAAATAAATTCATGATTGCCAAAAGTATGTCTCAGTCATGCTACCTTTCACCCATACTTGTCCCCCTTCATAACCTCATTATAGTAAATTTTCTTCCTCCATTCAATAAATACTGGATACCTACTGTGTTCCAGGCTTTCTCTTAAGCATAGCAGTTTATATACAGAATGTCCCACATACAGCTTACAGTACAACAGTAGAGGTTTGGGGTACTAATACTATAAATACAAAGTGCTACGAAGGTAGATTCTTAAAATACTCCCAAAAAAGGGAGATGAGTAAAAGGGTTACAGGCATGACCTGAAGGATAAGAATGATCCTGATAAGAGAACTGTGGCAGGACTATCAGGCCTTCCAAGGTAGGAACAGCAAAAAAAAAAAAAAAAAAAATCACGAAGTCCCCAAAGTAAGAGTGTACAGGACTTGTGTGAAGAACTGTATCCATTTAGCTGGATCGTAAACCACACTAGCAAATAAACTTAGAGAAGTAGGGGCCATACCAGTGAGAAGTCTCACATTCTATACTAAAATATCTGAATGTAATTCATAAGCCTGTGGATACAGTGACCACTAAAGATTTCTGAGGAAAATAAAACTGGGACGGCATTTAAGATTAACTTAGAAGCAAAACATGACAAGAAGCAGGGAATCATTTAGGAAGTTAGAGCAATCCTGATGAGAGATACTGAGAACCTTAACCAAGGTAAAAGTGGGTATGGAAAGAAGATTAAAGCATTACAGAAGTAAAAAGAGTATGCCATGACAGCTGAATACATGTAGGAGGGGAAAGACAATTTGGTGCCTTTGATGGAAAAGAACTTAGGATGTACTGTTAACAGAAAACAGGCAAGCTAAACTAAAGGTTGAGCCAGATGTAACCCATTTAGAGACTATCATCTAAACCAAGGGGGAAATGTATTAATCTTACTTTATTTCAGAAAAGTAAACCTTCTCTTAGTAAAATAAACATAATAGGCTATGATGTGCAAACTACAGTATGCAAAAAACCCAAATTAAAGCTGCATAACTTGAAAATTGGGTGCTTTTTATACTTATTGCATTTGTATAGACATAGGTACTAGAATAAATCATGTTTCTATTAAAATATACATACCAAGCTTCAGCATAAGATACTAGGAATGCACTGTATGTTAAAAGTAATATTTAACAACCACAGATGAAAATTATTTAATGAATCAGTTGCAAAATGCAGTTACTAAATATTAGCAGAAGAAAATTACCACTGATCCATCATACATGTCACAAACTATCATTTGGTTCAGTTAAGTTTGGAATCATCAATTTCTTCTGATTAAATCAAATGCATGTGGTCTTTGCCTGTTTAACAGTGAACTACGCACAGGGTTTGTATTCTAGACACCTTGGAGCCCTAGTGCTCAGCATTTAGGAGGCCCCTAGAAGATCTTTGATAAAGGGAATAAATGGACATCAACAAAGGACTGTTTTTCAAGTATACAGCACTTTTATAACTTGGCGAGTATTATTACACAACAGCACAGAACTAATGATCCAATATCTGAGTGCCTACTGTTCAATAGGTAATGGAATTACAAAATGATTAACACATGACTCCTCCCTTCAACTTAGGATTTATTTCTCTGAACAAGCCAAACACCACAGGCTTCATCAGAAGACCCTGATTTACACTATTTGTATGACCATCAGTGAGTCTCTTAACTGCTTTAAGCTTCCAGTTTCTCATCTGAAAAACAGATGAGGATTCAATAGAAAGAAATGTGAGAGTGCTCTGTATCAGAAGTACAATGTATGCCAGTTGGCTCCCCACACAATTCAGCAAACTGATCAGGTACTTAATTAAGAATGACACTGAGGACTTCCCTGGTGGCACAGTGGTGAAGAATCCGCCTGCCAATGTAGGAGACACGGGTTCGAGCCCTGGTCCGGCAAGACCCCACATGCCGTGGGGCAACTAAGCCCGTGCGCTACAACTACTGAGCCTGCGCTCTAGAGCCTGCGAGCCACAACTACTGAGCCCGCGTGCCACAACTACTGAAGCCCGCGGGCCTAGAGCCCGTGCTCCACAACAAGAGAAGCCACCGCAATGTGAAGCCTGCGCACCGCAACGAAGAGTAGCCCCCGCTCGCCACAACTAGAGAAAACCCGTGCGCAGCAACGAAGACCCAACGCAGCCAAAATTTTAAAAATATAAATAAATTTTAAAATTAAAAAAAAAAAACAAAAACGAATAACACTGACACAAGCAAATCCAAGCATTCAACTGGCTCAACACAAGGCCATCATCCTACCATGGCCTTGGAAAAACCCTCAAAACAAACAGTACACTGACCGTAAGTCAGAAACAGGATCTTATTATGAGGACAACACATTCTAGAGACAGATAATTTATAAATTTTCACTAGACAAATTTTTGAAAATTAAAAGTACATATTTTAATTTATCTGAGTATTAGAAAATTCCTACTGTAATTCAAACACACAATACTATTAAAATTCAAACTTTAATATTTCTGAACAATGAAATAATAAAACTACTTTATTGAATATAATGTCTCCTCCATCTCAAGACTTCCTCCATCTAAGACCATCTCAAATGAATGCAAAATCCTAAAGTTTCAAAACTAGAATTTTGAAATACACTAATAAACAAATCTGGGGGAAAACTAAAGCCCTTCCACTGATCAAATCCAGCTTCAAAATACACAACAATAAGCTCTCCAGAAGCCATGCTATATATCTATAACACCGTTATTTTCTTATCCACCTAAGTTAATCTTTATAAGATGATTAGATGCATTATTTCTTCACAGAATATGCCAATCAACACCACACTCTCATAGTAGGCAAGTGCAAAAAAACTAAAAATCTCCCCTCAAAAATGGAAGATGCTATCAAGAATATTTCTGAGCTAAATATTGATGGCACCTATTTCAACTAAATTATCTAAAAGCAGTGTACAACCATGAAAATGCATCACCATTTATTTGTACGTGAAATTTACACAGCAAGGACACCTTCACCGCATGGACCTTAGATTTTTCTTGTGACGGTTTTATATATATCATCATCTAGTGCTCCTTATTTTATTCAGGAAAAAAAAAAAACACGGCATAAGTAATAAAAGATTTAAGATTATCTTCCAGAAAGGTGACTTTTAAAACTGTTCTTTCCCTGCTTGGACAACAAACATAAAATGTTCTTAAACTAGAACAGACTCAGCTGAAAGGAAATCCTTCAGCAACAGAGATTTTGGAAAGATTCTATATCCAAATTCTGCATTATTAAATGCTTTCTTACCTTCTGCTACATCATCATCTACTGCTCCTTTCACCTGAGAAAAACACCACTGAATATCATTCCCTCCTCCAGCTCCTGGAAAAAGAAAACATACCAATTAAAACTGAGTCCTACTCATGTTTACTCTCATAAACAGAGATGGCATCCATAGTTGGCATGATACTAACAGCCTGGTACTGCCCACACATACAACCACCACCCCACAGCACTAATTTGGAAAAAGGTTAGTCCCCAATAGTTGGTATTGCATTAAAAAAGAGAGAGAGATTCCAGGTCTGAAATATTTAAAGGCCATGTACTATCGTTACCACTGTACATCAGTTCAAAAGTTCCCTTCCATTTTCCCTTCCCCTCAAACACAGTAAAAGCCTTACTTCAAGCAAGACCTACCAGAAAAAAGTAAATACCGAAAGTTAAAGAGTTTTCCTTTAAGGCTACAAAAGGCTGCAGGAGAGTTAATAAGGTTAAGCTACCATAAAACACGGAACGAAGAGAAAACTTCAGGAACATTACTGCCTGGGTGAGGAGCGATGATTCATATGAACCCTATCACCACAGCGCACATACAGCAAACACAACCTCACCACCCATTTCTTTGCAGTTCATTACCAGCAAATCACTGGCTCCAGAGAGGAAAAGAAACTGAATTGAATGTTGGTGAAGAGATTGCCAAAAGGAAGCTTGGTTTGCCTCCCTTCACCTAATCCGTCAGAATCCAAAGGACCTGGCAAAGAATTAATTTCGCTCATTTGTCATCATCTTGGGCAGAACAATTTTAATTTCACTTAATCATTCAACAAGGCCAAAAAACAACTTATGCATAGCAAACCCTAAGTCAATCCAATATGTTAACTTTTTTACAGGTTTAATTATCTATCTAAATATTGATAAAAGCACGGAAAACTGGTTTAGTCCCTGAATGTTTCCATTTCACTGCCAAGCAGGGAGGGGGCAATGTCCTGGATCTATGGAGAAAGAAACTGAATCTAGATCTAGGACTGATTCTACTAGATGAAGGAAGATATTCAGCAACACCAAAATATACAAAAATTATCCTCGAAGCAATTACCTTTCTCCTCCTTCACCTCCATTCCTTGCTAAATATTCCAACCTGGTTTTCTCTCTGCATCTCCCCCCCTCCGCCCCAAGCTTTTACCTAAATCTCTCTCCTCTTGGCTATTTATATCTCTGAGCTCCACAACTATTTTAACTAACTCCATGAAACCCTTTTGGGAAAAGGACATCTGCACAAAAGCTAACATGCAAAACGGAAAGTTAAAATTACATTTTTCACGCAACTCGCTGTATTAGAGGCCTTGCACTCTTTGGACCTAAAGGGTAAAAAAAAACGAAAGGGAGATGGTTCCAGACAAAAAAAAAAATTCAGGCTTACAGTCTCAAAAATATACGTACCCACAGTGGAAAGAAATACACGTTATGTCCCCATTGTATTTCAACTTATAAAGCACTCTTCCTTCTCAGTGCAAAATATATTTATTTGTAGGAACACCCAAAAAGGCTTGCAGCAGGGAGAAACAGAGGAACTAAAGGAAGGAAGAGCCGCAGAAAAGCCCCCTGGGGGGGGGCGGGGGCGGAGGTTCCACCGGGCTCCCAAGCG
>NW_020175436.1:717230-717367 GCF_003031525.2 Neophocaena asiaeorientalis asiaeorientalis | reverse complement strand
ACCCCAGCCCACTTGACCAATTCCCTGAAATCCCAGGGGTGCCCCGTGGCTCTCCGAGAGGCGCAAGCAGTCGCTAGGGGGTGATGGGGGGAGGAGGAAGGAAGCGGTGCCTTGTCAGTGGAGAGGGTGATTTCTCC
>NW_020175436.1:639438-716325 GCF_003031525.2 Neophocaena asiaeorientalis asiaeorientalis | reverse complement strand
TGGCCCCGCCCCCTCCCTCCTAGCCCCGCCCCTTCCCGCCTAGACCCTCCTGCTGCGTCCCCTCCGGCCTGGCCCAGGCGCTCCCTGTCTCAGGCGGTTCCCCCTCTGCCCGCCCTGCCAGTCCCAGTCCGAGGTCCTGCTGCACATCGGTGCCCACACCGTCGCGCCAGTGCCTGGACTCTGGGGCCGGCTCAGTGGTCCAGTTAACGTGGTCGCTCGTAGAGATTGGTGGGGGTCTTGTGTCTTTGCAGAGAATACCCGTACTGTATTGCTACTTAAAATAATGACACTGCGGGGCAGCCCCGCGGCCAGTGAAATACAGGGACGGTAGCACTGACTCGTTGCTCAGCCAAGGTGAAAGTTCGCGGATCTGAGGAGGACGTAGCTGGGCTGGTGCCATCTGGGTGAATTAAATTACCTTCTCATGGGCCCTGGAACTGAGGCGAGAGCCCTTGGCAAAGGAAGGCAGTTAAGAATGGTTTCAAAAAAGAAAACTCAGTTTGCTAGCAGCAGAATATGCCCGAAAGGGTGGCCCAGGTCTGTCCGGCCAAAAGTGTAGAAATAGTAGTTAAGATGGGCTCTGAAGCCAGGATGCCAAATGCTGACTCCACGCACGAGATGAGGGTAACAATCCTACCTTATAGAATTGTTTCGAAGGTTAAATGACTTAATTTGAGTACATGATAAACGTTAGCTGCAGTTATTATTAGATTTGTATTGAAAGCATCTTCAGTGGAGTTAAAGGGTATAAGGAAAAAAATAAACTGGAAACATCAGTCAAGAGGGGATGTGTACTTCTTTCAAAGACGCACTAAAGATGCAGTCACTATATACTGTACACTTTACATATCTCACTTACTCTCCACAATATTCCTGTTAGAGAACCACAATTTCCACATGAAAACTGTGAAAACATCCAGGATTTAACCTTCAGGCAGAAAGGAGTGATAAGGCATTCAGAGATCAAGGAGAAGTTTATGATTATTTACACTTCCTCTCCATTATCTCCACTTTCTGCCTTATTCTGTTTTTTTTTTTTTTCTGGTACGCGGGCCTGTCACTGTTGTGGCCTCTCCCGTTGAGGAGCGCAGGCTCAGCGGCCATGGCTCACGGGCCCAGCCGCTCCGCAGCATGTGGGATCTTCCCGGACTGGGGCACGAACCCGCGTCCCCTGCATCGGCAGGCGGACTCTCAGCCACTGCGCCACCAGAGAAGCCCTCTGCCTTATTCTTGATCTGCGGAGCAGTTCGGTTTCAAAATTCCTCCACGGTGGAACAGCTGCACCGTTGTATTATTATTCCTCCGTTTCTACGTTAATATTTTTCATCTAACCAATGAACAAACCAAAACTAAAAATCCACCCTGTATCTGTCATCTCTCAGCTACCTGAAAGATACAAAACTTTAATGCAGTGTGTGCGGTACTGACTTCTATTTTGGTTGATTTCATAAATGTATTTCTCTGGATATGCCTTTATTCTTTGTTTTCCTTTTCATGTTCTCTGCCCTTGTTCGATAGCTCAATCCTATGCTCTCTAAAAAACCTTAACCAGAAAAGAGAGAATAGATCATTAAACTAGAGGACTGGCACCCCTATACACAAGTCGTATTTCTTTTTTATGCTTCATTTTTTGCCATGTGTTAAGATTTGTGTCTTCACACTTCCCGAAAAATGATTTGGTCTACATAAACGATTTGTTCTTCTTAGGCACCAAAGAGCTTGCCTAGAAACTGGGATAATTTTAACAAAAGTTCATATAGCACTGACTATGTGCTGTGTGCTGTTCTAAGAACATTACATAGAGTCTTGAAAGTACTACATGTCTGTGGAAGCTGAGATGAGCCTAATAAGCAAGGATCAGTGCCCTCTGGAGCCCTGGTATGAGTGACCTGGCACTTTTTGACCCTGGGCAGTCTTTTCGGTGGACCACAAACTCCCTCCCTTTCCTTTGAATGGCACTTAGGAAGAGAGGCCAGAAGACCCATTAGCCCAAAGACAAGAGTTGCTCTTGTTCATCTCTCTGTCCTTTTCTTACATTCTATCTTCCATCCTCTGCACTATGGCTCTGTCCCTGCTACTTCACAGAAACAGTTTCTGTCAAGGTCATTAACGATCTTCAAGTTACCAAATGCAATGGTCACTTCTTTGGTTTTCTCTTTCTCTCCTTCCCCAAAGCATTTGAAGCTGCTGATCACCCCATGCTTAATGAGACCCTTTTTTTCTTGACACATTATTGGTTCCCTCCAAACTTTCTAGGCACCCCTTTCAGCTTCCTTTGCTAGCTCCTCCTCTCAGACCACCCTCTAAATATTAAGGCAATCCTGTCTCTCTGGGTCTTCTTCTCTAAGTTTACACTCTTCTGGGCAACTTCATTCAGTATTTACAGATATTTACAGGTGTAAATACCATGTATTTACCAGTGACTGCCAAATCTAGATCTCCAGCTCTGTTCTTGCCTTGGAGCTGCAGACACACACCTCTACTTGCCTACGTGACATTTCTACAGATGTCCAATAAACATTTCAAACAAGGGACTTCCCTGGTGGCGCAGTGGTTAAGAATCCACCCTGCCAATGCAGGGGATTAGGGTTCAAGCCCTGGTCCGGGAGGATCTCACATGCTGCAGAGCAACTAAGCCCGTGTGCCACAACTTCTGAGCCTGTGAGCCACAGCTACTGCGCCTGCATGCCATAACTACTGAAGCCTGCGCACCTAGAGCCCGTACTCAGCAACAAAGAGAAGCCACCACAATGAGAAGCCCGTGCACCGCAAAAGAGTAGCCCCCGCTCGCCGCAACTAGAGAAAGCCCGCGCACAGCAATGAAGACCCAACACAGCCAGAATAAATTAATTAATTAATTAAATTTATTTTAAAAAAAATTTCAAACAAGCACTGCCAGAATATAAGTCTGTGTCCCCTCAATACCTTGGCAGACACTGTCACTTTCCTGGAACATCACCATCCACTCACCCCACCCCCACCCACATGCCCATCCCTCTTTCCTTCCTCAGCCAACAAAACGCTTTCTGATTATTTTAAAACCAATGTAGAGACTTCCCTCGTGGTCCAGCGGTTAAGACTCTGCGCTCCGACTGCTGGGGGCCTGGGTTCAATCCCTCGTCAGGGAACTAGATCCTGCATTTCACAACTAAGAGTCCACATGCCGCAACTAAAAGGATCCCAAACGCCCACAACTAAATGATCCTGCGTGGGGACTTCCCTGGTGGTCCAGTGGTTAAGAATCCACCTTCCAACACAGGGGACGTGGGTTTGATCCCTGGTCAGGGAACTAAGATACATGCCATGGGGCAACTGAGCCTGCACGCCACAACTAGAGAGTCTGAGTGCCACAACTAGAGAGAAGCCTGCACGCCGCAACGAAAGATCCCGCGTGCCGCAACTAAGACCCAGTGCAGCCAAAATAAATAAATAAATATTAAAAACAAACAAAAAAATGTAGATGTAACTACCTCCAGGAAGGCTTCCCTGATATTTTCCCCATTCCCTACCCACCTTAAGCTGTGTTAGATGCGCTTCCAAAATATTCTCATAAAATCTAATGCACTGGGGCTTCCCTGGTGGCACAGTGGCTAGGAATCCGCCTGCCAGTGCAGGGGACACAGGTTCGAGCCCTGGTCCGGGAAGATCCCACATGCTGCGGAGCAACTAAGCCCGTGCACCACAGCTACTGAGCCTGTGCTCTAGAACCCACGGGCCACAAGTACTGAAGCCCGTGTACCTAGAGTCTGTGCTCCGCAACGAAGAGTAGCCCCTGCTGGCCGCAACTAGAGAAAGCCGGTGTGTGGCAACAAAGACCCAATACAGCCAAAAATAACCAAATAAATTTAAAAATAATAAATTTATTTTAAAAAATCTAATGCACTTCTCTCTTACCAGATCATGTTAGAATTATCTAAATATGTGTCTGTTACTAGACTGAGTTCTGTGAGGGTAGGAAGTTGTCATATTCACCTCCATATCATAAGCCACATAATTTGTTGGATTGATGGATGAGTGAATAAATCTCTCTGGCTTGGGAAGAAAACCACTGACATGTTGGCTCCTTATCACTTAATGTATCATAAGTGTTTTCCCTCACCCTTCTTAATCCTGGAAGAAAGAGACATTTTACAAATTATCTTGGCCATGCTGATCTATATTTGTTAGGCAATAGCTGGCTAAAGATGTAAGTTACTTATACGCAGAGTCATCCACACTACTTCCAACTGATCCTTTGTCCCCGAATACATATTATCTAAGAGAATCCCATAGGACACCATTCCCTCACCAACATGAACCACGTGCTATTATGCAAGCATTTTTCCATGTGAGCCTGAGCCAGAACTTCAACAACTGACTACGCGTCAGATGCACAAAGTAATAGTTCCTAGCAGAGCTGGGTTCAGCTTAGGCACACCAAGAGGAAAACTCCCTCTGGGTTTTCCTGATGACGTCCTTCAGTCTGTAAGGCCTGGAGGTGTTTTGCTTCCAATCTGAGCTGAAAGGCACTAAAGGACACCCACAACCTCACCAGCAGAACGGAGTTAACGGGACTCACCCGTGGGTTTTTGCAAGAAGGCTTTTTAAAGAATGTTATATGATGAGAGGAGAATCACTTGAAAGTTGTTCTTTTCCTTGGAGTTAAGATGAACACAAACCTCCTCCACAGTAAGTAGAAGTGGCACTTAGATTCTCCTCTAGGCGGTTAGAACTTGGGGTGTCTAGGAAAAACCATCAACTCAAAGGTAAAAGGCGAGGTCCCTGGGACTTCCCTGGCAGTCCAGTGGCTAGGACTCTGCACTTCCTCTGCAGTGGGCACAGGTTCTATCCCTGATCGGGGAACTAATATCCTGCATGCCATGTGGTGAGGCCAAAAAATAAATAAATAAAATAAAAATAAAAGAGAGAGGTCCCTGATTAGAAAATGATATCGTTTAGGAACTATATTCAATATCCTGTGATAAACCATAATGGAAAAGAATATGAAAAAGAATACATTTATATGCATAGCTGAATCACTTTGCTGTATATCAGAAATTAACACATTATAAATCAACTATACTTGAATAAAATAAATTTTCAAAAGAGAAAATGATATGGTTTAAAACACTGGCAAACCCGTCAGAGCCATGCTTTCTGATATGGAACAGGTTCAAGGGCTTTACAGGGAATAATATAAGCAGATGTCAGCTTTTTACATAATTTCTTAATATCTATAAATTCGGCCTGGAAGACAGTTTCCCAAGACTCTGCAGAGTCTAGACTATAATGACAATTCACCCCACAATGTTCAAGGTGTAGAACTCACTATGAAATCACCAAAATATCCTACACTAGCAGGTGTTTAAGAAAAACAATAGTGAATCCACCAGGAGGATTATTATGTCATCAAACATTTGGGAAAACAGAGGAAATTGCTTGTGCTTTAGGAAAAGGATACAAAATACTGATACAATATGATCAAAGTAGTACAACAAACATACACGAGATATGCAGAGTCGAAAATACAAAGGAAATGCACAAGGTGCTCACAGAAATGTCTCTGGGCAGTGGCACAATGAGTAATTTTTTCCCCTTTGACATTTGCATTTCTCCAAATATTCTATAATCTGTATATATTAGGGAAAAGAATAAACTTAATTTTAAGATCCATTCTAATGCTTGTAGTAGAGCATGATGATAAAGTCTATGTTCCAGATTTCCCACATTAAAGTAAAGGTTGTAGTCCATTATAACTGTATACACAGATGTGATTTAATCCATGGCTTTACCCTAAAACCGAGAAATTTCTGTTTTGGTCTTTTAACATTATGTATATTTAAAGATGAAGGAAAGATTAGTAAATTCATGCCATTACCTTCTGTTTATAAATTGCAACCAAAAATCTTGTCTTATGCTTTCATGGGAGGTACGGTCTATAAATATACAGCCTGAAATCTCCTTGGTGTGAAATGTAAACTTTATAAAATTAAACATTATCTCTGAAATCTACTTTCAGTGTTGTTTATTAAATGATCATAAATGCTCTGTAACATAGACAAAGTATTATTCAAAAGGCCTATTTGCTTGAAGTATGTCTATTTCCATGCTGTAGATCTTCAAGGTGGCATTTGAGTTTAGCTATGGCACCAGTACATGTTTTATGCTTAAATAACGGAAATGTATAGGCTGAAAGTTGAAAGGAAATTCACACTAACTAGCCCAGTTCTCACAATGGATACTTGAATTTCCTATTCAAGATGCCCTCCAGTGTTCATTCAGCCTTTGATTAAAAACTTCCAACTAACCAAGGACTAAAATCTATTCTATTCTTAGATGGTTATAATCACTAAGTCATTCTTCCCTGTATTGTACAGAAATGTACCTCACTGCAGCTGTATTCTGCAGAGTCTGGCTCTCCCATCTGGGACCTCTTCAACTTGAACACAAAAGTGGTTTAGATATTGGAATATAATCATGTCTTCCAAATTTTCTCTTCTCCACAGTAATTAACTTAGCTTCTTCAAAGCTTCCTTCCTTGATCCAGCTTTGATCTATGTATCAGTGTATTATCTCAGTCAATATCCTCTGCATATAGTCTAACTGTTCCAAACTGTCATATAATGATGCCCAGAGCTAAATATAACGATGCAGGCCTGACAATTACCCATCTGAGTGAAACTGTTACCTGCCCTCTTCTGCAAACCATATTTCCATTAGCCAAGAGTCCACTGGATTTGACAATCACATACTGTGATCTGGGCCCTTTTCCCTGCATAGCTGTTAACACATACACAAGTTCCTTAATCTTTTTTCCCAGTGGTTCTTTTTTTGGATTGATACATAATCTCTGGAACATAGTAGGAACTTGATAAATATTTGGATAAACAAACAGAAGGTTTTATCTTATTCTCTATTAATTGTTTCCTTCATAATTGAGATTTTATTGGTAATAACTTGATCAGTTCATAGAAATTATGAATAATTTGTAAGAAAACCTAAAAAGCCATGTAGTTATAATTCTTCCTAGAGAATTATTCCAAATACTTGTCAGCTTAAAATTTGGTAGCAAAATGGGTTTTTTAAATTATATTTTAAATTTATTTATTTCATCTTATTTATTTTTGCCTGCGTTAGGTCTTCGTTGTTGTGCGTGGGCTTTCTCTAGTTGCTGCCACCAGGGGCTACTCTTCGTTGCGGTGCACGGGCTTCTCAGTGCGGTAGCTTCTCCTGTTGTGGAGCACGGGCTTTAGGCACGCGGGCTTCAGTAGTTGTGGAGCACAGGCTTCAGTAGTTGTGGTGCTCGCGCTTTGTTGCTCCGTGACATGTGGGATCTTCCCCGACCAGGGCTCGAATCCATGTCCCCTGCATGGGCAGGCGGATTCTTAACCACTGCGCCACCAGGGAAGCCCGCAAAATGCTTTTTAAACAAGGATGTCAAATATATTATCTTAAGGTATTGATAAATTCTTACATCTGGAGCCCCCTGATTCCATGATTATCAGTCATACTACATGCTCAAAACTTTATACATTACACATTAACAAATTATTAGGAAAAAGTGGACTACCACACCCAAAGATATTACTGCTAGCTCATATGTCTGACAGGGGTGCCTCTTTTTTTTTTCTCTCTTTTTTGACCACACCACATGGCTTGTGGGATCTCAGTTCCCCAACCAGGGATTGAACCCTGGCCCCAGGCAGTGGAAATGCTGAGCCCTAACCACTGGATCGCTAGGGAATTCCCAGGGGATGCCTCTTAAAAAGAGTTTTCGAGGGCTTCCCTGGTGGCGCAGTGGTTGAGAGTCCGCCTGCCGATGCAGGGGACACGGGCTCGTGTCCCGGTCCGGGAAGATCCCACATGCCAAGGAGCGGCTGGGCCCATGAGCCATGGCCGCAGAGCCTGCGCGTCCGGAGCCTGTGCTCCGCAACGGGAGAGGCCACAACAGTGAGAGGCGCGCATACAGCAAAAAAAAAAAAAAAAAAAGAGCTTTAGGGACTTCCCCGGTGATCCAGTAGTTAAGACTTCCCCTTCCAATGCAGGGGGTGAGGGTTCGATCCCTGGTCGGGGAGCTAAGATCCCACATGCCTCGTGGCCAAATATCCAAAACATAAAACAGAAGCAATATTGTAACAAATTCAATAAAGACTAAAAATGGTCCACATCAAAAACAAAAATCTGGGCTTCCCTGGTGGTGCAGTGGTTAAGAATTCGCCTGCCAATGCAGGGGACATGGGTTCGAGCCCTGGTCGGGGAAGATCCCACATGCCGCGGAGCAACTAAGCCCGTGCACCCCAACTACTGAGCCTGCGCTCTAGAGCCCGCGAGCCACAGCTACTGAAGCCTACGTGCCTAGAGCCCATGTTCTGCAACAAGAGAAGCCACCGTGATGAGACACCCACGAACCGCAATGGAAGAGTAGCCCCCGCTTGCCTCAGCTAGAGAAAGCCCGCACAGCAATGAAGACCAAGAGCAGCCAAAAATAAAATTAAATTAAATTAAATTTAAGAAAAAATCTTAAAAAAAAAAAGAGAGACAGAGAGTTTTCAGGGAGTTTCCTGGTGGCCTAGTGGTTAGGATTCTGGGCTTTTACTGCCATGGCCCGGGTTTGATCCCTGGTTGTGGAACTGAGATCCCACAAGCCACGTGGCCAAAAATAAATAAATAAATAAAAATAAAGACAGCTTTCAGGCTCCAACTCCAAAGATTTTAATTTACTGTGTCCCTTAAGAAGCTTCCAACCATATGATCCATCAATCCCATTTTTGGGTATATATCCAAATGAAATGAAAGTAAGACCTCAAAGAATTATCTGTGCTCTCACGTTCGTTGCAACATTATTCACAATAGCCAAGATATGAAACAAATCTTAGAGTCTGTCAACAGAAGAATTAATTTTTAAAATCTGACGTATATATAGGGATATTATTCCGCCTTAAAAAGGGAGATCCTGCCATTTGAAGCAATATAGATGAAACTGGAGGACATTATACTAAGTGAAATAAGCAAGACCCAGAAAGAAAATACTGCATGATTTAACTTATGTAAATCTAGAAGGGTCACACTCATAGAAGCAGAGAGTAGAGTGGTGGTTGCCAGGGGCTGGGAGGGAGGGAGGAATGGGGAGATGTTAATCAAAAGGGTACAAAGTTGCAGTTATGTAGGATGAATGAGTTCTGGAGATCTAAGGTACAGCATGATGACTAGAATTAATAATAACCATATTTACCATATACTGAAAATGTGCTGAGGTTTCCCTGGAGGTCCAGTGGTTAGGACTCTGAGCTTCCACTGCAGAGGGCAGGGGTGCAACTCCTGGTCAGGAAACTAAGATCCCACATGCTGCATCGTGCAGTCAAAAAAAAATTTGCTAAGACAGTAGATTTCAGATGCTCTCATCACACACACACACATACACACACACACACCAGTTAACTGTGAGGAGATGGATACCTTAATTAGCTTGATTGTAGTAATCATTTCACTCTATGTGTATAAAATGCCATGCTGTACACCTTAAATATATACATAGTTTTTATAAATCAATCTTCTAGATGAATCTGATGTGCAGTCAAATTTGAGAATCACTGACGTAGTATATCTACACATTTGATCAACATGCTATAAGGTGTCTGATGGAAATTATTAATAGGAAATTTTAAGGGGCAGGCTACTTACAGCACACCCACAAAGCAGTGTTCTTCAATCTATTTTCCACAAGATATTAAGTATTCTGTGGATTCTATGGTCAAAAATGTTGGGGAACACGAGGTGTAAATGGGTTCTTTACTGTGTGATTTTTTAAATATACAGTTGACCCTAGCACAACACTGGGGTTAGGGGCACCCACTCTCTGAACAGTTGAAAATCTGCTTGTAACTTGTAGTTGGCCCTCCGCATTTGCAACTCCTCCAATCCGAGATTCCCAGCCACAGATTCGACAAATCACAGATTGTGTTGTACTGTAGTATTTACTATTGAAAAAAACCTGCTTATAAGTGGAGCTGCGCAGTTCAAACCTGTGTGTTTCAGGGGTCACCTGTACATTGTGAATCTGCAGCAGATGAGATCTAACGTGAAGCACTTCTCCAAACGTAGGGGACAAGAGACTGATCCATTAGCCAGCGTTATTTGAGTATAATCATTCGATAGTGAAGTATTAATTTATTTTATTTTATTTTATTTATTTTGCGGTACGCAAGCCTCTCACTGCCGTGGCCTCTCCCGTTGCGGAGCACAGGCTCCGGACGCGCAGACCCAGCGGCCATGGCTCACGGGCCCAGCCGCTCCGCGGCACGTGGGATCTTCCCGGACCGGGGCACAATGCCGCGTCCCCTGCATCGGCAGGCGGACTCCCAACCACTGCGCCACCAGGGAAGCCCTGAAGTATTAATTTAAATGAAGAAGAATCTAAACCCACATTTCTCCATATTTTCTTATAAATAAAAAAAAATTTCACTGCAATTCCATTTATTTTTTCTTTCCTTTTTATTTTTTAAAATTTTTAAAAATCTTTCCCTAAAGATGCTCTTTTTTTTTTTTCCCCTAAAGATGTTCTTCCACTCATAGACTGTGGTTGCTGGAACGAGCTTGTACTGGCTCTTTAGAGCTGATTGTTAAATTTTTTAGGAATTTTGTGAGCTGGTTGTCTAAAAACAGACATTATTAGAAATTAAATTATGTAGACATACAGTTAGATCATGTACGTTATAAACAAAGGTAATAAATACTCAAATCTCATCACTTCTTAATTATTTTACTACATTTTACTATTTACTAGGTTCTTGGGGTTATTTACACCTATTGTAACTGTGTGGTGGGAACTGGTCATGATGGGAATATTTGTACCTCAGGAATAAGCAAATGCTAGAAATCAGGGCCCCTCCCATCCCACATCAGAAAACTGGAAAAAGTTGTTAAACATTTACCAGCACATCATCGCCTATGCATTGGGCAGTGACTTTCCGCCATAAGTAAATCTCTGTCCTACAGCTGTACTCTGCTTTCCTTCCTAATCAGCATATTTTTACCCTAAAGTGTTTCCTCCCATTGACATGTTGCAGTTATGATGACCCTCATCTCCATGATAAGTCTGAACTTTTTATTTTAAAATTTCAATTTTAAAGGAGTTCCCTGGCGGTCCAGTGGTTAGGACTCTGTGCTCTCACTGCTGGGCCCCAGGTTCGATCCCTGGTCGGGGAACTAAGATCCCACAAGCCACTTGGTGCAGCTGAAAAAAAATTCAATTTTAGGATGTTTACTAAAACATGCCTGTACCTTGGATGTGAACCATTTTTCTACTGAGATGGCAAAATAGTGATGTTGGAACATGTGTGGTCACGAATGAAGATTGACCAAACAACAGCAAAAGAAATCAATGCTTACAAATAAATGTTGTTTTTGAGTTGCAGTAAAGACCAATTTGGATATGCTAGAACCTGTTACTTATTCATTTCTAACCCTACTGCCAGTTAATATTGCTTCCATACTTTCCCCCCAGAAGTCAGTCCACAGCTCTGCTCCAATGTTTGATAATGTACTTTAGGACTTATTTAAGTTATTGTTTCTGTGCTCCAACCTCAGTTTGGACATCCATTATACTAGGTTTATTGTATCTTGCCATTATCCCCTCCCTACTCATATCTAGCTCAGTGCATTCTGTAGTAAAGTCACAAGAAATTCTTTAGCGCTAATAGTTCTTCCAAGCCCCTGGTGGGAGATTTGGCACTGTCCTTCATTATTCCACTGGACTCATTGACAACACTGATGAAACAGCACTTCTCTGATTTCTTACTTAAACACATTTCCTTACTTACACACATTCTTAGTCATGGAACATTCAACCCCCAATCCTAGATCTTTGATGTAGGATGAATAGACCTCCTATTCATCATTTTCACACTAACTATTTAGATAAGCTATTGGGTCTGATACATTCAAGAACCGGGGGGTCCTCTAATATTGATTACTAGATCCTATTCAACCATATCGAAGTTCAGTCCAAGTTGCTTCTAGGCCCTTCAGCAACAAACAGTTCATCACGTAACCATCCAGAAAATAGCCTTTGATATTGACACGTACTTCCCAATGTCCTACCTTAACAATAGCACTCCTGAATTCAAACACTGGTCCAACACTGAGTCTGCTTCAAGCGCTGAAAGCCCCCGAAAGGTACAGGGAAAGAGATGCCTTTGCAGGTCTTCCTGTGTTCGCCTTGTGCATTTTTGAGTGAGCCAAAGCCCTGCTCTTTTCAGCTTTCAGGTTTCAGATCTCATATTATTATTCATGACAACAAAATCAACAAAAATATCCTGCATTTGGATAGTACATTTGCTTTGTCATGTGTATTATCTCAGAGATGTTCATAAGATAGATGAGTTCACATCGGGGTTCTAAGAGATTAAGGCATTTGTTATTAAATGCTGGTAGCTTGCTTGAGGTCACCCAGCTGGTTAGTGGAGAGGCTGGGAGCTGAGAGCCAGTTTTTGGCTCAATCCACTCAATTTAATGTTTATTCTGTTATCCCACCCAGCTGCTTGTTTCTCTAGTGTTTTCCTTGGTATGTACTTTGGCCCAGAGCACTTAACAGAAGATACATCCTCAAACACACACATTTTAAAAACAATTAAACTAGAACTGGCTGAGTAAAAATTCCCTGGGGGGGAAAACATGTAAACTCACCTATGAAGTTCCAAAATAATAGTCTGGTATGAGCGTACCCCTCATCTTTAGAACAGACTCTCCTCTCACCTCCAAAAAGCTTATGAATGCTTCCACCAACACTTGAAGATGGCTTTAGAGAAAATTGAAAGCTTAATGAATCAAATCCAGCTTACACTTAATAGACCTGCAAAAATCTCTCTGACATGGTGTGTTGGTAGCTTTTTGCAATAAAAATGTTAATTTAATAACTTCTTAATTTGGAAGGCAATAAAGCTATGACAAAAGATGAACTTCAAAATTGCTTTCAGCAAGGGAAATTAGGTGAGGTACCACTCTGCAAATGCTATTTGAAGCACCCACCTCCAGAACCTAACCTCCTCCACCACAGCAAAGTTCGCAATCCTCACCATGTTGCAGAAGGAAAAATACATGGTTCTTTGGAAGGTCACATGAGGATGCTATCGAGTGCCCACCTATGTCTCCTGCCAGAGTCCTTTCCAACCTATGAAGATTTACCTCCAACACAAGTACCCGCCTCCACAATTTAGCCTTTTATCACTATAGGTTTCATGGCCCCAAGCAACTCATCTAGGGGGAAATACTGCTTTGTGTCGGGAGAGGGAGGCTAATCAAAATCAAGACAACATGATAAGGTAGTAATAGCTCCAACAAAGTTGGAAGACAGTGCCACAGCTAAAGAATAAATGGGCTTGGGACTTCCCTGGTGGCGCAGTGGTTAAGAATCTGCCTGCCAACGCAGAGGACACGGGTTTGAGCCCTGGTCTGGGAGGATCCCACATGCCACGGAGTGGCTAGTCCCGTGCGCCACAACTGCTGAGCCTGCGCTCTGGAGCCCGCGAGCCACAACTGCTGAGCCCACGTGCCCCAACTACTGAAGCCCGGGCGATTGGGGCCCGTGCTCCACAACAGGAGAGACCACTGCAGTGGGAAGGTGGTGCACCACAGCGAAGAGCGGCCCCCACTCACCGCAACTAGAGAAAAGCCCACGGGCAGCAACGAAGAGCCAATGCAGCCAAAAATAAATAAATAAAATAAATTTTAAAAAAAAGAATAAATGGGCTTAAGCTATTTCCATTTAGCAAAATCTACAGTAACAGCAAACTAACTGAAGAGCCCCAGTGCTTGGTAAGCTACTCATTTAAAATCATTGAATTAACCAGATGCGATGTTAGGAAATCTGAAGATGAGACAGCAACAGTTGGGTGGACGTTGAAGTATTGATAACTGAGATCTAAATATTTTAAAGGGATTGTGTAGCCTTGACTGAGTCCTGTTCCCAACTGGTCCCAATCTTGATGAGAAATGGAGACCCAAAAGGCAATCTCAAGAGTTTTATACTAGGAGTTCACTCCATGTCAATGCAGAGAGATCATAAAGGGCTTACCAAACATCTCAGAGTCTGGTAACTACATTCGACCCCTTGGGGAAAAACCCAGGTGGTGCAGGAGAGATATATAATTAGCCCATTTGGAAACAGCATCCCTCTCAGATAAGGAGATGGTGCTCTGTTCCTGGAAGGTCCCCAAAGCATAAAAGTGTAACAGGGTAACTCATAAGAGCTGCACCTATTGAAAACTGACTGGAGGTCCCACTGATATCACCGACCAAGATTTGGTAGATATTAAAATCCAGCCCTTGGTGGTGGTGGGGGAGGAGGGTGGTGGTGGGATGAACTGGGAGATCGGGATTGACATATATACACTAATATGTATTAAATGGGTAACTAATAAGAACCTGCTGTATAAAAAAATAAATAAAATAAAATTCAAAAATTCAGAAAAAAAAAATCCAGCCCTAAGCGCACAGAGCCTAATTTGGAAAGAGGATGGGTCTGTCTTTTTTTTTTTTTTAATGAATTTATTTATTTAATTAATTTATTTTTGGCTGCGTTGGGTCTTCGTTGCTGCACGTGGGCTTTCTCTAGTTGCGGTGCGCGGGCTTCTCATTGCGGTGGCTTCTCTTATTGCGGACCACAGGCTCTAGGCACGTGGGCTTCAGTAGTTGTGGCATGCAGGCTCAGTAGTTGTGGCGCACGGGCTTAGTTGCTCTGCGGCATGTGGGATCTTCCTAGACCAGGGATCGAACCCGTGTCCCCTGCATTGGCAGGCGGATTCTTAACCACTGTGCCACCAGGGAAGTCCCGGGTCTGTCTTTTAACAAGCAAAAAAAGCGGCAGAAATCAAAGCATCATCTTCTCAAAAAGGAAACCTATGGTGGGTAAGGGAACCAGTGTGCTCAACTGGGAAGCAACACTGTATCTCTGGGACGGAGAGAAGTCAACCCAGAGAGGCTTCCTACAGAGTGAAAGTTTCATAATCGGAAACCCCATGAGGAAGGAAGTGGTGTACAAGATACAGGACACACATCTGAGACCTTACTACCACTGAAAGTGTGTTCGTGAAACCGTTCTCTCAAGAGTCCACGTGTTACCCCACTGGAATGCTAGGATCTAGATGAAAGATGGAAAAAGAGCAGTAACCAGAGTTAGAACCAGCCAGCTTTTCTTTTGATTGACTATTTGGTGTTCTCAATGGGAAGAGCTGGCAGATGAGTTGAAGGGCATTGAAAAACTACTAATAGCCACTCTCTACACAAGATCATTGATGGTGGAATTATCAGTATGGTGACGGATAATGTTAAATAACAGATAATGGTAAATGGGTTTTAGAGGGAAATAAGTCCAGATTTGCCTGTTGTTGTTATTTTTGTTGCTGTTTTTTCTTTCAAAAGTGTCTAGGTTTGGCTGATAAGGTGTATGGCCACCTCATTAATGAGTTACACTAGCTTTCTCTACTCACTTGGTCTCTCTCAGCCATAGGAGCCCCAGTCAGCCTGGCATCATGGAAGATGAGAAAACACTGAATTCAGAAGACCTGGGTCCTGTGCCTGACCCTGCCACTAATAGCTGAGACCTCAGGCAGGGACATCACCCACTTGGATTGCTTTTTCATCTATAAAATGAAAGAAATGGCACTTGAGTCTCTCAGTGGTCTCTTTGAGTTCTAAAATTATGACTATAGGAAAAAACCTTTTGTTTTTTGCCTACTCAACCCCACCTACTCAGTCTTCACCTTACTCTTCACCTCCTACGATGAAAGGAACATCACTCCTTATATGTTTCTGCCTCGTCTCTGGACGTCTTCACTCACGCAGATTTAACTGAGTCATCTACCTCTTCAAAATCAGCTTTAAAAAATTTTTTTTTGTCCCCACCACCTCTTTGTCTTTTGCTCTTTCAGTTAAAGCATGCTCATGAGATCGGATAGAGTTTAACAATCCAGGGCAGCTTTGGTTTTCTTTTGCTTCTTTTTCTCCCCATTATAAGCTCTGAGTCAGATGAAGTCTTTCTTAAGTGGTGGTTGAACAATACATTTCTTAGTGACATACTAAATAACATGAGGTGAAAGGCAATTATTAGCTTAAAGAGGAAGTTGTTATACCCCACACAGAAAAGACACAAAGTCACACAGGAAGACACAGAAGACACAGGGGTTTGTAAGGGGCTGGAATGCCCAGATTAACTGAATTATGCTCTTAATTATGGGGAGGCAGTAGAATAGTATTTCTCAACCATGGTTCAACATGCAAATCACCCGGGAACTTTAAATACTGTTGATGCCTTGCTACCACCCTCCAGAAATTCTGATTTAATTGATCTGGGGCGTGGATTTGGACACTCCTTGGGATTTTTAAAACTCCCCTTGGGATTCTAACATATAGTCAAGACTGAGAACCATTGCAAGAAGAGAAGTTGAAAATTATGCTGAAAATAATTGGATCCAGAGATTCATCTTATAAAGGTGTGGCCTTGGAATTCGGCATTTGAAACAGTCACCATGGAGACGGGCCTCAAAGAATTTTGGAAAGAAGATCCTTTCCAGAACTTTCTTTATTTAATCCTCCCATGTCTATGGGAGAATCGTAACTTGAGGTCAGTGAACCCCATGAAACTGCATGCAAAATATTCTCTGCATATGTGAATGTGCATTGTTCCGAGCACAAGACCTATAGTTTTCATCAGATTTTTAAAGAAGACCATGGCCTGAAATATTAAAAAACCACTATTTATTGGAAAGAAAAAGATTATATGAGATGATTACTTTGGGATAGCAAATATCCTTATATTGGTTGAATACTGGTCCTTTAAGGATCATCCCTGGGAGTCAGTGCTCCTGGTTTAAAAAAGTGTCACTCAGGGCTTCCCTGGTGGCGCAGTGGTTGAGAGTCCGCCTGCCGATGCAGGGGACACGGGTTTGTGCCCCGGTCCGGGAAGATCCCACATGCCGTGGAGTGGCTGGGCCCGTGAGCCATGGCCGCTGAGCCTGTGCATCTGGAGCCTGTGCTCCGCAACAGGAGAGGCCACAACAGTGAGAGGCCCGCGTACTGCAAAAAAAAAAAAAAAAAGTGTCACTCACAATAAAGTAATGTATTTAAAAATTTTTTTATTTTATTGAAGTATAGTTGATTTACAATGTTGCATTAATTTACAATGTTGTATTAATTTCTGCTGTACAGCAAAGTGACTCAGTTATACACATATCGACATTCTTTCTTTATATTCTTTTCCATATGGCTTACCACAGGATATTGAATGAGGGAGGTAGGGAGGGAGAGGGATGAATTGGGGTTGGTAGATGCAAACTATTATATATAGAATGCATAAACAAAAACGTCCTAATGTAGAGCACAGGGAACCCTATTCAATATCCCGTGGTGTATTTTTATTAGGTCCTCTACTCTGATGAAACGGGGTTAATGCCACCTGTTCTGTCCCACAGGTGTGTCATGTGACGCAGCAGCATGGCCAGTTTTGCTGTTGGTGCTAAGTGAATGAACTGCTTTCAGGAGGGAATAACAAAGGCAACAGAAGCAGCAAATATTTACCCTGCACTTACTAGCAGTGCCAGACACCCATCTAAGTCCTTGACATACATTAACTCATCTGTGCTGCACAAAAGCCCTACGAGGTAAGGACCACCATCCTCCTTTTACAGGTAAGAAGATGGAAGCAGAGGGTCTAAGTAGCTCAACAAGATCTCTCAGCAAATAAGTGGCAGAATTGAGACTCAAATGTAGGCTGTTTGACTCCAGGGTCCACCTTTAACTAAGTGTCACAGAAATGAAATGACCGATTGGACAACTACTAACAAATGTGTTGAAAAGCTGTCACTACTGCAAAGCAGGTCATTCACTTTATCCTCATCACCATTATTACCAGGCTAGAGATTTAGGGTGACAATAATACAACTAGCATGACAACACCGTAGTTGAGAGAACTGAAGGCAGTGAAATACGCTCTTTTTCTATTTGTTTACCAAGAATTTCGACTCTACAGTTGCTGCTGAGAACATGACCTTCCTCCTAAGTGCTCATAAGAGACATGCCTTTGAAGAAAGGCAGACCGATTACTGCAAACCTTGAAGATGCCAAGCAGGCTGCTTTGGTTTGATGTGGCAGTCATCCCCACTCTTCTTTGTCACTAGACTGAATTCCTCTGCAGAAAGTCTGAGAGCACAGTCATGATCAGCGTGTGATTTTATACCACCACCATCTGCTGGCGCTCCATAAATGATTCCACGCTAAATACAGGTCCTCCTGATTACCCAAGGAGCTACCGCCTCCAGGTCGTGCTTGGAGATGCGCTTCACAGTTTTGGACCTGGAAGGAGAAAGAACTTGGATGTCCTTCAGGGTGAACTTCAGGTCCTTCTAGAGAAACAGACTCTGGGGCCAAATGCAAACTATCCGTGACCTCCATCATGTCACTCTAGCTCCTAAACGTTGATAGAAAATGCTATGATATTCATCCATGTCGCATTCTTTTTTTGGTCAGCCAAAGCTCTGCAATTCGGAATTTCACTGTGAAATCCTGAACCTTCTTCTGCAACTCAATGGCATGCACTTGCTTTACCAATGACCTCTAGGAGGCCAGTATCCCTGAGGACTTGCTCTCCTCTGTCACCAAACAGAACATCCTGGGGAAACTGTGCAGCCATGTTACTGATCTTGTCTGCCTGTGTTGCCACCAGAAGTCACATAGTGACACAAACAAAGCACAGGGAAATGGAAAGGCAGACATGTGACATCCGCACCCTCCCAAAGGAGTTGAACGTGTTTCTCCAAGTGTCAGAAACATAATAGAATTGTCAAAAGTTGACTGAATAGCTTATGTGTTATGAAATGTCACAGGTTTTTTGTTGTTCAGTGACAATGTAAAAACTGCAAGATTTTTCATCAAAATGGAAAAGAAAAATGAAGAGTAGCTATAAACACACTGGTATAAGTCAACAGATGATCACAGTACCTGTGTTGTCCCATCCCCACTTGGATGTCACCGCCATGTTTGTTTATGTATCTGCTTACAGGCTTTGCTTTTTTTTTTTTTTTTTTTTGGCTGCACCATGTGGCTTGTGGGATCTTAGTTCCCCCACCAGAAATCAAACCCAGCCCCAGCAGTGAAAGAACTGAGTCCTAACCACTGGCCCGTCAGGGAATTCCCCAGGCTTTGCATTTCTACGTGCATGTGTTTCTGACTCTCTCTCTTGACCACCTGCTGAGAGATGCCGAATCTCCAAAAGGTCTCCTTGGATTCTTCCCCCCAGTTACTTGGCTTCTGAGAGGATGCCCTGACTACTGAGTGGGAGGGAATTTGATCCAGTTCAAAATAAGCCTGCTTCCTTCCTCTGCCCCTGAACTCCTCATTCCCCACCTGCAATTACATAATGGATGAAGTCCAAAATACTGACCTGGGAGAGAGAGAAAAAATATTTGTGGGGATGTAGAAGGGAACTTTTTGTTATATGATGAGCCTGTCTCACATGTGATGAGGACTAATGGACCCGCCAGCCAGCTGGCTACCTAGGACATCAATCTAAAAGGTATATTCAGGGGACTTCCCTGGCGGTCCAGTGGTTAAAAATCTGTGCTTCCATTGCCGAGGGCATGGGTTTGATCCCTGGTCGGGGAACAAAGATCCTGCATGCCTTATGGTGCAGCCAAAAAAAAAAAAAGGTGTATTCAACCATCATTAGAGTAGAGTTGAACAATTCCACCCAGTTAGAGCACCCAGTTATTTCACCTAAGTGGTGAAATGTAAATCAGCCCTGCTACCACCAAAGAAGAGTGTGCCCTGGAAGAAAAACAAAGCCCTTCCCCCTTGTACCTTTAGCATTTTGTGGCACACGCATGTAAGGTCCAGGTACAACTTTATTCAGGTCCTCCCCCAGCCTTGAAGGCAGCCAGCTGACAGTGGTCTGAATAATGGATGACACTGTGCTGTTTACCTGGAACAACTTATTTTTATTTAAATTGGAAACTATGCTCTCTGCCTTCTAAGGAGCTGTCTGGTTCAGAAATTCAGGGGAAAAAAAATCTCATAAATCTAGTATTTTGAGCATAAAGAGGTGTGCGCTATGTATTATTTCTTTAAAAAAAAATGAGTTCCTCTTTAACCCCACTAAATAGATGATATAAAAAAAAATACATTGGTTTAAAGGGTGCATAATCTCTAGTCTGCCTGAGGCTGACTAGTTTACATCAAGTTCTATATATTCACATTACAGCAGCCTGGTAAACCACTCTGATGATCTGTAGTCTTTTGAAAACAGTCAAAATGATATATCCAATCATACTACCTGAGAAATGTTAGAACTACCTGGTATAGTGAGGCCTACATTCTGTACCAGAATCATGTGGAAAGCTTTTCTTTCTGTTTTTTTTTTTAAAACTACAGATTTATAGGTCCTAGCTGAGACCTCCTGAATCATTCAGAAATGGAGTCTAGGAATCTCTACCTTTTAAAATCCCGTCGCATTTCTTCTATGACCCATTGGAGAGCCAGGATTTGAGAACCACCAATTCAGTCCACGGACGCTGGTGAACCAACCTTACACAGATGACGAAGGTCCCAGGCCGTTATTCAGCATGTGCCTATGGAGTGATTGCTTTGTGCCAGGCACGGTTCCACGTGCAGAGGATCAGCAGACAGGATAGGACCAAATCTACCAGTTCAATTGTTTGTTCAAAGTAATTCATTAAATTATCACCTACCCATCATGTATTTTTTTAAGCTAAGTTCTGGAAATACGAAGATAAAAGAGGCATTGTCCCTGCCTTCAAGGACCTTTTAGTCTAGTGAGAGACAAGTATGGAAACAGATCATTACAACACAATAAGATAAATTCTATATAGTAGAGATACACATGAGGCAGGACAAAAACAAGTGGAAACAGGGAGGACTAGAGGCCATTCATGCCCATGATGATTTTTTTTTTTTCTGCGATACGCGGGCCTTTCACTGTTGCGGCCTCTCCCGTTGTGGAGCACAGGCTCCGGACGCGCAGGCTCAGCGGCCATGGCTCATGGACCCAGCCGCTCCTCGGCATGTGGGATTCTTCCCGGACCGGGGCATGAACGCGTGTCCCCTGCATCGGCAGGCGGACTCTCAACCACTGTGCCACCAGGGAAGCCCCCCATGATGATTTTTAACGTTACCCTCTGTTTTTATGCAGTTTTATTATTCTGTTAGTATGGCATTCAGTTAGTCATTTGGGAGCTACTAATGAGATGTAAGACTGGAATGCTGATTTAAGTTTTCGGTGTCACTAAAGCCTGTATGATTAAACTACAATACAACTGCGTGAAATTAATTGCTAAGCTGGTAAGGTACTAATAAAAAGTGCCATTGAGGGGTAGACAAATAGTGTGAGTGGGACTGGTAGGTGGAGGGAATCCAAGATGGGAGGGGAAGGGGAATGGACTTATTTATATATCTATTATACTCCCAGGGCACATCACACCTGCTACCTTATGAAAGCCTCATTGGAACCTTCAAGGCAGTTATTCTTACCAATCGTCCCTCCTCTGACAGAGGAAGATACAGAGGTTCAGAGAGGCTGAGAAACTTTCCCAAAGTCACACAGCTGTTAAGCGAGAGAGCTGGCATGCAAATTCAGGTTTTCCAGGACTCCCAGCCTTGGGATTCTCCCATTCCACCTCCCAAGGGTCCTGTATTTCCCAAGGTTCCCGTCACTGGTCTAACAAAGCCCTAGGCACAACCCTCTGTGCTGGATTATTGACTTGGAAGTTGCATTGGAAAGGAACGTGAACCATGCACGGGGTGCCCTGAACCTCTAAGCATGCAGCTTTCCTAGGCATTGGAGACATCACCCAGGGTTCAGCCAGAGGAAAGCATTGTTTGAGGAACCAGGCGCCGGCGATGGCTGGGGTGAGATAAGCCTGCTGACGATTGCCGAGAGGCTGCTGCAGGGGCCTGCTCCATTCAAGCAGGAAAATGTGTCACTTCCTCCTGGCTCCTATATCATTTCTCTGTGGGGGAGGAGGGGGAAGGAGCCAGGCCTTGAAAGAATCTAGAATGGGGCCGGGCGGGGTGAGGGGGAAGGCCAGTCGAGTGGAAGAGTAGGGTTTAACCGGCTCTGGCTACACCCTATTTCAAAGCTCCGGCATATTCTTACTGCTTCGCTCCTGGGAGGCCTACCCTTCTAACTGCGTCCTCATCCTTTTTTCAATTCAGTGCTGGAATCTCAGCACATTTACTCCTCCTCGACCTCCTCCTCATATGCAAATCTCACTCCTCAATCTCGGCTGCATTTATTTTTCTGCAAAGCCGAAACGTTTAGAGCTGGCTGAATGCATCCCCCCTTCTCCACAGCCCCACCCAATAGAAATGTGTACACACACACACACACACACACACAGACATGGCACCCAGTGCCTGGTTCCCACAGAACAGCTATTTTAAAGAGTCCTGGTTTTGCTAACAGCTCCACTCAGCTATTTCTCCCTTGTGATCTCATTGGAAAAGTAGTGAAAGGAAAGGAAAAAGTAGGGTTAATGCAAAACCAATTTGCGTTTGCAGAGGAGCTCCAGTAGTTTTGAAATGGAAGAGCTTATCGTGTTTCTTTCTGCAGAGGAGAAAACTGGGGCCCGCAGAGATTAAATGACTTATTCCCAGGCTCACAGCTGGTGAAGAGTGGAACCCAGGCTGCAGCCTGGGTCCCCATGGTGGACTTTGCTCTGTTGTTAGAGATCAGGCCAGAGGGGGCTTGGACAGGCGGGCATTTCCAATGCCCACAGCTTTTCTTCCTTCCGTAATTCTCTACGTGTGCATAATTGCACCACTAGAGCTTTTGTGGCATTTGAGAGCCTTCCTTGAACCCCTTAAATGGCTGTCTCCTCAAACATCCTGAAAGCTGGGCTTGCCACTCAGGTGCCTTTTGAGTTTCACAGGAGGTAACTCCTTCAACTTTTCATTCTGAAGTCACCTAGACTTTGGCAACAACCAGCTTCCTTATTTGCCCTGTTCCTTATTTGGAAGCCGCTGAGCTTTCCCCCAAACATGTTGGGACCATTCTAATTGGCGAGGTGTGTGTCAACACATGTAAACTCACCGGCCAGCTTGCATTGTTCACCTTTCAAAGTGCTTCCAGGAGAGAAGCCGGTTCCCTTCCCAGCCCTCGCTGGATACCACACACACCCAGCCCACGGGATCAGAAGGGCTTGTGCAAGGAGAATTTCCTGTTCTGCTGACTCATCTCCTGCAACGAGATGGAAGACACGTTTATATTTTCTTTTCCAGCTGTTAAAGGGCAATGGGAGTCTTACAAGTTTGGGGCTCTTGGAGATGAGGTCCAGTATAGGCAGCGCCTGGCACGTAGTAGGGCTGAATAAATGAGCATTGTTGAATGTATTCATGGTGGCCCCAAGAGCCCACTGAGAGTGGTGAGTGCTCAGGGGAGGGGTGCAAGGCTGGCTGGGCACGGAACATCACTAAAGGGCTTTGAGCTTCCATTTTGGAGGGAAGCTTTTGACTCTTGGCCAACAGGACAATTTAAAGAAGGCATGCCTGGGTTTCATTTGTGAATGGGTAACAATGCAGCGGCCAGACTTGGTACCCCATATGCTTTCCGACTGAAAACAAAGGCATTCCTCTTCTCCAAGCGAACCTAAATCGAGGGAAGGATGATTCAACACAGTGTAGGAAACAGCAGGAAATCCGTCAATAGCATTTACATCTGGGAGGCCATAGAGCCAGATTTTTTGGCAAACGAGACTGGAATTAAGGGGGAAAGAAAAGGATCCTGATAAGATTTGTGCATTTCAATGTATGTACCTTTTACCTTAAAAAATTATGTACATACTAATGGAGTAGGGGGTGGGGAGTGATGGGTACATGAGGTTCTATTATAATATTCTGTTTATTTTGTATTGTTTGAAATTTTTCATAATAAAAATATTTTAAACACTTGGATCCTATCTTTTGGCTCTAATTTTCAGTGCTTCTTCATGACTTTTATTTCTATAGTTCAACATCTTCATCTAATATAGGAATATCTCAATGTATGCCTTCTTGGTAAGGATATTCAGAGTATTTGTGAAATCATGTATAGGAAAGTACTTGGTAAATTACAGTGGTCTAAGGAATGTATTAGTTAGAAAAGACACATGTTTACATGGTAAAGGTAATCTGAGCACATACTAAAAAAAATTCAAGCCGAACAAAGATATAATGTGGAAGTTTCTCCCAGAACTTTCCTCCGAAAGCAATCACCGTTATAATAGGCATTCCATGGATATGAAATTTCCTATTTATTTTCACATGAAATTTTTAAAGTAACTTGAAACTTCTAGGCCAGGGGGGTCTTAGACTTTAGGAGAGATTCATTGAGGTGGGACCCAGAACTGCACATTTCTCACCAGCCTTTCAGGGGCATAGGAATACCTTGTTGCAATGCAGATTCTGACGCAGTAGGTCAGGGAAGGGGTCTGAGAGTCTGCATTTCTAACCAGCTCCCGCATGATGCTGGTCCAGGACCACTCTTTGAATGGCAAGGCTTTGAACATTTCTTACCCTGCCTGGAGAACTCCTTAGAAAAAGGAGGCTTATTCCAAATACTTGCAGTAAAGTAGTGAAGCACATAGAATTCTAAGAATCAAAACAATACTGAAGGGGCTTCCCTGGTGGTGCAGTGGTTGGGAGTCTGCCTGCCGATGCAGGGGACACGGGTTCGTTCCCCGGTCCGGGAGGATCCCGTGTGCCGCGGAGCGGCTGGGCCCGTGAGCCATGGCCGCTGAGCCTGCGCGTCCAGAGCCTGTGCTCCGCAACGGGAGAGGCCACAACAGTGAGAGGCCCGCGTACCGGAAAAACAAAACAAAACAAAAGAAACCTGAAAAATGCCCTGAAATCGATAAACATCCCATCCAAAATCACCTCAGACATGCTCTGAACCTGAGAACCAGTGAGCACCCACTCAAGGAGGGCAGGTTCTTATAACTTCATTTCTTCTGGGCTCTAGACTCTACAGCAAAAATGAAATCCTCTGTGCCACCCAACAGGTGCCCCTCAGGTACAAAATCACATTTTCTACCAACATACACCTCCTAATTTTTTCACTTCACTGCTCCTCTAAAACGACAACTGATCTCAAAAGATCTTTCGAGTTTTTAGCTTCAGCTTTTTGTGGGCTAAAGTTTAACAAACAAATAAGGTTCTGACAAATTTATATATTATATACATATATATATGGTATAAATAAATATAAAATTGGGGACTTCTTGTCAGGAGGGCAGAGGTTCATTTGGCATATATATTGATTAAAGTTTGGGGAACTATTACAAACAGCACTGCCTTTAACATTTGGAAGAACATCTGTGAAGTAATCCACAGTGGCATAAAAATTATTTTGAGCTGAAGACATTGGAGGATCAACAGATGTAGCAAGAGGCTTTGTCTGACCACCCCCCAACCTCCCCCTTCCCTATCACCTTATCCGACTAAAAGAAAATTCTGGGAGTGAGACTGTCATAATTCCCCTCTTCTCCAGGAAAGAGACCTAGAATGAAACTCCCATAAATTCCTTCTCCGAGGGAGTTTCATGCCCCCAGATAAGATGAAGAGGACTACTCATATGTGCATAAACAAACATTATTACAAACTATCTTATCTCCCATTTTGTTCTCCTAAAAGCTTATTTGTTTTTCCTAAAGAAACCCATTTGTTCTTTCCAAAACAGCCCTTTTCTCCCTCCTCCCTTTTCCCTATTAAGTTATTTAAATAAACCCCTAACTTAAGGTATTGAGCTGAGCTACTTTCTATATGCGCTCCTGAGTACCTATGTGAATAAACATTGTCTTTTCTCTTGAAATTCTGGCTTTTGTCAATTTAATTCACAGGCCCTCAAGAACTTAACTTACCTCCCTGACACCTGTTAATAGTACCTCATATTTGGTAGAAAACTCTTGATGGAGAGCAAGTATTACTTCTTTTCCATTTGAAAAAAAATTTTTTAATTGTGGTGCAATACCCATAACATAAAAATTACCACTGTAACCATGTTTTGAGTACAGTTCAGTATTATTAAGTGTAAAGTAAGTCCCTGATATACGAACGAGTTCTGTTCTGAGAGTGCGTTCATAGGTCCAACAAAGTTAGCCTAGGTACCCAATTAACACAGTTGGCTGTATAGTACTGTCCTGTAATAGGTTTATAATACTTCCCACACAAATAATACATAAAAAAAAACAAACACAGGGCTTCTCTAGTGGTGCAGTGGTTGAGGGTCCGCCTGCCGATGCAGGGGACACGGGGTCGTGCCCCGGTCCGGGAGGATCCCACATGCCGCGGAGCGGCTGGGCCCGTGAGCCATGGCCGCTGAGCCTGCGCATACGGAGCCTGTGCTCCGCAACGGGAGAGGCCACAGCACTGAGAGGCCCCCGTACCGCAAAAACAAAAAAAAAAACCAGTTCCCCCGTGCTCTGCAACGCAATGAGAAGCCAGTGCACCACAATGAAGAGTAGCCCCCGCTCGCCGCAACTAGAGAAAGCTCGCGTGCAGCAACGAAGACCCAACGCAGCCAAAATAACTTTAAAAACCCAAAAAACAAACAGCTCCGCATTTCCCTGTCCCCCCGGCCCCTGGCAACCACCATTCTACTTTCTGTCTCTATGAATTTGAATAATCTAGTTGCTTCATATACATGAATCATACAGTAGTTGTCTTTTTGTAACTGGCTTATTTCTCTCAGTATAATGTCCTTAAGGTTTATTCCTTTATTTGAAATGTTTTTAACAAAATGATTACTCATTCATAGAGGTATTCCAGAGTCAATGTCCCGTGAAGTTTCCTCTTGTCAGATTTTATTTTGGTAAGGATGAGTTTTAGCTGAGCATGTGTGCGTCTGTGTGCATGTGTGCCTATGTGCGTGTACGTGTGAGTATGCATGCGCTCACATGCATGCCTTGTGCCTGTCTGTATGATTTGTTTTATTTTTCTTGTCAAGGCTGGTACTTCACCATCTGTAAGGCTCTAAGTGATTCATGTCATCTTACCTCACACTATTCCTGTTAAGTCATGAAGCTAAAATAAATAGACATTTCAGAAACAAGTGAGTCGTTGGTTGAAAGTCAGATTGCAGGGCTGTTCTGTTTGTGACTGAATTATCTCCAGCGCTGTTCTAGGGGAGACAGCGTCTTGGTTGTAATCCCTGAGTAGGTCAGCTTAGTGTGTGTTCCGCGGGCAACATAGCCACTTCTAGCCCTGCCCCCATCTTGATTCACAAAGGGCGTGCGTGACCATGGGAGGGCTCTCTCTAAAATCACCCAAGGCCTGTGTCCTATGGCCTCTGGGACACGGCATTATCACCACAAACAAGGACACATTCATGTCCCTGGCTTCCTCCCAAATGTCCTTCGATTCCTGCCAGAAGGGACTGAGAAAAATGAGCTCCATCTTCCTGGAAATTGTCTTATTTTGATCACTCTGAATGCTGATCCTCTGAGGAGGCCAGGCCAGAGGGCCCCCACAAGGGGACTGTGATGGAGTGGGGAGGAGGACAGAACCTGAACTCTAGCCTTGGCACTGCCATTCACATGCCCCTGACGGAACCCACCGGTTGCTGCGCCCCAGAGCTTGGGCCATGCTGGACACATGGTAGGCACCTAGTAACTATTTACTAAGAAAAAGAAGTGAGTTTTCCCACATAACCTTGGACAAACCAGCTAACCTCCTTCATCTTCAACTACCTTCTCTGTAAAATGAAATAACGGGCTAGCATGAGCTCTGTTTTTCCTCTCAACTTGAGTATTCTTTGATTTGAGAAAGAGCTATCTAAATTTAACTGTTATCACTTCTATGTCAGCATGTTCTGGGTAGGGATACATTTCAAGAGAACAGTTTTTTAAAATTTATCTTCCCAGAGAAATAAAATGGCTTTTCTCCTTAGGGTAACACTTCAGAGTTGGAGGCTGGGTGGAGAAAAGAAGCAGGATTTTGGAGATTAGTCATCAGCCTAGAATAAGAGTCTATAGATGATTGCCTGTCACTGCCTCGGGTCATTTTTGGGATAACAGGAATGTCCTGGTAAGGAAAACACAAAGATGTTCTATTAAAAAAAATTAATCTCCTTATGAAAGTGAGGAATCAATAGTCAAACAATCCAAATTATCCAGCAAGGATACTATGTGCTTGTATGCATTTGAAAGCCCATCATGCCCTTTACAGTTTACTGTATATATTTGTTATACAGGATTTGATTAGTCTGTGCTTAAAGCAATTTGCTTTTAGAACAAAAAACAAAAGAAAGGAAAGGAAATCTGTGATAGGCAAAGTTTTTTGTTTGTTTGTTTGTTTTCTCTTGATACGTCGATTGTTCTGTGAAATGCTGGGTAACTTACCACGACTGCTGCCTTATAGCAGGACCATGAGACAGCCTGTTGTGGTCCTATTTTATAGCTGGGACATTTCTGGTGTAGGCAGATTCGGTATAAAATGAAAGTATAATCGTAGTGCTGCTCAAAATGATGTTATTTTCACTCCTGGAGAAGGATGTGTACTTGTCATTACCAAACCCTGAGAAAGATACAATGGAGCTAGAAGTAAAGATGCTTGGGCGCTCTGATTTGAGTGTTATTTTTTCCTGTATAATTATCAAGCGCTTGCATTACTTAAAGGGGATAGAAGGAGGCACAGAAATCTGTCGGACAGACACTCAAGAGACATGGCACAGAGCGTGCATCTGGGGAAGGGGGTCGGTGACTGGGAGACTGAAGTAGGGGTTGAGAGACAGACATTCAGTTTTCATAAGGTACGTTTTGTATTTGAAGTTTTCGAAACCATATGCATGGAGTATATTTTCAATTTTTACAAAAAACCATAAATCACTACTCAAACTGCCAGGATAAAGTTTGGTGTAAAACATGGACCAAACTGTCAACAGGCTATTATGTAATAAAGCATAATCAAACTGTAGAATCAAAGTTGAAAAAGACACCATAGCATGTTGAAAACAACGTTGGCATAGCTGTCAAGAGGGACTTACGGCTGTCTGGTTTGGTTATTTCTCTTTTTTGGTTCTCAGTTGCCCCAGGGAATAAGAGGGGGTTGATCTGGGTCAGTGGTTCTCAAACCCGGCTGTGGATTTTTCTACCGCATTAGAAAAATAGTTTAGGAGGGAGGGATAAATTAGGAGTTTGGAATTAACATATACACACTACTATATATAAAACAGATAGCCAACAAGGTTCTACTGGATGGCACAGGGAACTACATTCAGTATTTTGTAATAACCTATAAGGGAAAAAATCTGGAAAAGAATAGATATGTATATGCATAACTGAATCAATTTGCTGTATACCTGAAACTAACACAACATTGTAAATCAACTATACTTCAATAAATAAATTCATTCATTCATTCATTAAAATTTTTTAAATAGTTTAAAAAATAGTGTTGGGGATTCCCTGGTGGTCCAGTGGTTAGTACTTGGCACTTTCACTGCCGGAGGCCCAGGTTCAATCCCTGGTTGGGGAAGTAAGATCCCACAAGCCACGCAGCATGGCCAAAAGAAAAAAAAAATAGTGTTGCTTGGATCCCGTGCCTAGATTCTGATTTACTTGATCTGAAAACACTGGTCTGTCAGTGTCTCTCAATGTTTCTTTCACTATCTCACCCCTAAGGAACCCTTTTAAAGATACATTTTTGCTAACTGCCGTTTCCCATAAACTTTTCATACCACCAGATATACTGTATATCTGTTTATGAACTGTATGTACATTTGTGCTTTACATATAAAATGAGTAAGATTTTTTGGCCCGTGTTGAGAATTCATGATGTAGATGGAAGTCCCTTGTAAGTTTACCAATTGTATAACTCTGTAAGTTTAACTTATCTGAAATAATGGAAGAAGGAAATAAAAAGAGGATACGCTACAGCATAAATTCCAACACTGTCTCTGCTGGGTTTTGTTACCCAGTCATATAACACACACATGGGTCCTACGCCTTGTAGAGCTGGACCTGCCTTGGCAGTTCAAGATATTACACTCAATGAAGAAAGCAGACTGGTGTGGGGGACAGAAATATCAGACAAATATTGGGAAGATCCATCTCGCCCTTGGGATGTTTCCTGACCACCCTTGCTGTGCATTACTGGACAGAAGGGCCTCACCCGGTAGTCATCTGCCAACACTGGGAGTGGTCAGACAGAGGCCAGATGTAAACGAGAATCCCAGAATTCATAGGGAGTTTGAGCCCAATAATCTTATTTATTTATTTATTTAATTTGTTTATTTTTGGCTGCGTTGGGTCTTCGTTGCTGCGCACGGGTTTTCTCTAGTTGCGGCGAGCAGGGGCTACTCTTCCTTGCAGTGCGTGGGCTTCTCTTGTTGCGGGGCACGGCCTCTAGGCTCATGTGGGCTCAGTAGTTGTGGCGCACGGGCTTAGTTGCTCCACGGCACGTGGGATCTTCCCGGACCAGGGCTCGAACCCGTGTCCCCTGCATTGGCAGGTGGATTGTTAACCACTGCGCCACCAGGGAAGCCCAAGCTCAATAAGCTTTTTTAAATTTTTACTTTTATTTGCATTTATTTTTTGCAGCATTTATTCCCGGGCCATAAGTTTTTGTTTCTTCAATTTCTTCTGGGATATCTTTTTCTTCTGGGCAACCTCCTCTTCTGGTTTAGGAACAATCTGTTCTTTTTCAGTAAGGATCATCTCAGTGTGGCACGGAGAGCTCATGTATGGGTTGATCCAACCATGAGCTCTGTAAGTCCTGTGCCACATCTTGGGGGCTTTGTTCACCTGGATGTGCTCAATGACCAGAGAATCTACATCTAAGCCCTTAAGTTCAGCCTTACTCTCTGCATTTTTGAGCATGTGCAGTAAAAATTCAGCACTCTTTTTGGGCCACCGACCCTGCGTCCAGCCCCACTGTTTGGCCCGGTCACACCTACCAACTCCACCATCGTAGCGACGGAATGGCACACACTGCTTCTTTAAAGTGACATCCTTCAGATACTTGGTGGCTTTTCGGATATGCATACCCTTAATGGCCTGGGCTGTTTCACGCGTGTTCTTAAAGTGAACACGAAGATTTGAACCTCTCGACTTGCATGATTTTGTGGGATTTTCTGGGTCAAGTGAATAGCGAACCATTTTTAGAGGTCACCTCAGGCCGCTAACCGGAAAAAGACCAAAGCTTTTAAACACAATTCTATGCCCAAAGCAAGAGCAAATAATTGGAATAAAAGATAAAGCAATCTCCTCTCTAGGACTTCATGGCAGGCGGTGTGTGTTAGGTGGTCCTAGTCACCTCCACTTGTACTGGGGCTGTTTCTAAACATGTCTGTGGTCCTCCTATTAATAAAAGGGGCAGGAGAAAAGTCTGGCTGCTGCCCATTTAATGGGTAAGACCAATAACAGCTATACTACTCAGAGTGTCGAATTACTTCCAGTAAAATGTTTTCAATTAAGTCTTTTTATTCTGAAGGAACCTTTTACAGGTAGGCTGGACACCTCATCATAGCATTTCTTTGCTTTAACAACAAAAAGCTCAGAAAAGTCTAGAAGTTCTAAATATGCTTTTGTAAATAGAGTCCTAGTTTTAGAACTCAGATTTGATCTGAGATACTTGTGATGCCATACTTGTGGACACAGATCCCGAGTTCTGGGGCTTCCTTCCTTCTGGTAAAACAGTAGCTCTCTGGGCTTCTCTGGTGGCGCAGTGGTTGGGGGTCCGCCTGCCGATGCAGGGGACGCGGGTTCGTGCCCCGGTCCGGGAAGATCCCACATGCCGCGGAGCGGCTGGGCCCGTGAGCCATGGCCGCTGAGCCTGTGTGTCTGGAGCCTGTGCTCCGCAATGGGAGAGGCCACAACAGTGAGAGGCCGGCGTACCGCAAAAGAAAAAAACAAAAAAAACCCAGTAGCTCTCTGTTCCTCACCTCATTTTCATCTGAGTGCACCTGTGAAAACTTTTGGTCTAAAGTTGAAGATTCAGGGTCAAAGGAGAGAGTGAGGGGTGGAAGGGAGATGTCAGCCTATAAAATGAATAATATAACAAAACAACAACAACAATACATCTGGACACTCAGGTTGGCTTGTGTTCCCTCAAGGGTCTGACAATACAGTTGGTAAATCAGACCATTTTTATGAAAAGTTGAGTAATAATATAAGGTATCATTAAATAGGAGGTACAGATAATAAGGAATTTAGAGGAGGGAGTGCTCGCTGAGATCTGGTGTCAGAGACATTCAGGAACGCTGGGGGTGGAAATACCTGCATATGTATAAGGCAGGAACAAAAGCCAGCTGAAGTCTAAAACGGAACAAAGTTCATCGGGTTAAACTGTTCAAGAGAAGTTTGGAATGAAGTTTCTCCTCTTAATTCTCGTTCTTTAAGATGCTGCTTCTGGAGTTGTTCCTCTGTCTAATAGTACAAGTCTAGAAGAAAATGATGTGCTGTTTGCACAAAGGTACCCGGGCACCTTTTATGGCCTCCTGGTGGAAAGAACTCCCATGCTCAAATGAGAATCATTAGCAACTTTGTGGTGGGCAAAATCCAGGAAATGTGGCATTTGTTCTTGGGGCCTAATGTGACCCGGCAGTTGGATGCCTCTCCTCTGACAATGAGGTCCACACCAAGGTGTGGGAGGCCCAGTGTTCACCAGTTTGGCACAATGATGGGGAAACCAGTATGGACAAAACATCATGCCACCTACGGAATCAAGAATTACCCTCCATGGTGTGGAAGGACGTTGACTATGCCATCCCCAGGCTTCTCAAGTACGGAGTGATGTGACCCCCTGCAATTCAAACAGAAGAACTCTGAAGAGGCGGATATTATCATATATTTCCCACAAGGAGCTCATAGAGACTCTAATTCTGATGGCAGAGATGGAAACATCACCTGTGCTTATGGGCCTGGAGCTGGTATTGGGGGAGGCTTGTACTTTGATAGGGCTGAAATCTGGATTTAAACACACCAAAAGCATAAATTTGTTTCTTGTTGCTGGTCATGAGTTTGGCCATTCCAAACATCCAAAGGCTACTATGTTCCTCCTCTACATTACGTTGACCTCAACAGACTTCGCCTCTCTGCTGAGGTCATTTGTGACATTTGGTCTCTCAATGAAGACTCATAAAGGCAGTGTCACAGCCTTAGACCATGGAACCAGCCACCTGTGGCTCCAATTTGACTGTTGATACTATCATTACAATTGGAAGAAAAAGTTTTTTCTTTAAAGATGAGTTCTTTTGGTGGAAGCTTCCTGAGCTATTAAGCCACATATGAAATTGGAACCAGGAGTCAAGTTTTTCTTTTTAAAGATTGCAAGTACTGGTTAAGCAGTGATTTAAAAACCACAACCCAGCTATACCAAGAGTACACATTATCTGGGTTTCCCTGACTCTGGGACAAGATTGAAGTTGCTGGTTTTAATCCACTCATCTACAAGACCAGCCTCTTTGTGGATAAACGATGTTGGAGGAGAAATGAGAGAAGGTAATTATGGATCTTGTTTATCCCATATTGATTACTGAGAAATTTCCAGGAATTGAACCTAAAATTGATGCAGTCTTCTACTCCGAAAGACACATTTATTTCTTCGAGGGATGTAATGAACTTGAATCTGACAAGCTATACAACTGTGTCACCAAAGGCTGTGAAGCAATGGTGGTTTTGGTAGGAATGGTGTAACTAATGGCATTTATCAATTTACTTCGCTTATTATATATTTACTGCATGTGGGTTTTGTGCCTGGTATGCCTTTATTTAGTGGTGTCTTAAGATAAGAAGATAAAACTTTTATATAGACCATAGATTAATGATTATGAAAAATGTAAACTGAATTTTTATAATATTTTCTAATTTTGAAAACCTCCAGCAAATAGGTTCTTCATTTTCAATTTTTCTTGTTAAGTTTGAACATAGAAACCCTCGAAGGCCAAGAGGATACATTTTGGAGAATGCTCAGTAAGTCAGTTTCTAAAATCCTTGGACTGAGATACCCCTCTCTGGTTTGCCTAAAATCACGAAATGACATTTCAGTGACCGTTACATTTTCAACAAGGGCATCATTTTATTTTATTAATTAGTTAATTTTGTTGTTTTTTTTTTTTTTTTTAGCCGTGCCACCACACGGTATGTGGGATCTTAGTTCCCAGACCAAAGATTGAACCTGTGCCCCCTGCAGAGGAAGCATGCAGTCTTAACTACTGGACCACCAGGGAAGTCCCAAGGGCATCAATTTCATGAAGAGTGAAAGCAGAATTCCCCTTAGAACTTAAATTAAAATGACAATTATGTAAGTAAACTATTTAAATGGTGATAATATAATTTATTCTCTTTCAAGATTGACTTCTTAATATTACATATAAAGTATATATAAATTAAAACTTTGAAAGGAAATAAAAAAACGGAATCAGTGTTCTGTTTGGATCCCCTAATCCTGTGCCAAAGACATCATCCCCTTGGCTTTGACCTATTTTGGATTTCTGGTCTCCACTTCCGAGTTCATCCCAGGCCTCTTGTAGCCTCAGCCTCCCATAACCAGCTTCAGCCTTTGCTGGTGGACGGCTGGCAGTGAGGCCCTCCCAGGACATACCTCCAAGACCATCTCACCTGTGGGGCAGGGGCAGGAAGCAACCGGACCCAGGCCTTGTGGGCAGCTTAGGACTTAGGCAAGTGTGGGGATCAGAGGAGGGCTTGTATGCAGGGGGGATGATCTGAAGAAAGATGCAGAATGGAACATGTGAAAGGTGTTTGGAGGGCTGTGTGTTGGTGGGTTTGCCTGGAACAGGTGGTTTGCTGTGGGGAACATTGAAGCTTCTGGGTTTAAGACCCAAAGATACAACAGAACTGACCCTCTCAATCTCTAGGTACTGTAAAGAAATAAAAAACTGCGGGAGAGGAAGGTAATATTAGCTGCCGATGTCTAGATCCCGTTTAGTTACCGGATCTTTTTGCACAATTTTGTAGTCAGGCTCTTTGGGAAGGGAAGGAGCAAAAGCCTGGTATGTTCATTCTGTTCTCCTAATGAATGGGGAAAACCCACATTTCATCCAGTTTATAGAATCAGACTCTGAGAGTGAGAAAGGGCCTTAAAGCCCTGATACTCCATGACCTCATCCGTTGTTTAAAAACTTGCAACATCCAACAACGGGGCATTCGGCCTAGGCTTGAATCCTTCCAGTGTTGGGTGGCTCCCTACTTCAGAGCAAGCTGCAACCTTCATCCGTTTTAGCTGGTTCAGTCTCCTTGGGATTCCAGGAAGCACCTCTCATTCTCTCTCATGTACCACCAGGTGCCCCTAGATTTTCTCTTTTCCCCTCACCTTCCCAGGCTGAACATCCCAGGTCCTTGAAATGCTTTTCTTGTAACACAATTTTAAGTTTCCTCCTATTCTCATGTCTGTCCTTGCCATATCTTCCTTTATAAAGAATAATATTTTATGGGAATGGACTGGAGGAAGCATTTATATAGGTTTTAAAAAAATTTTTATGAGACATAATATATATATATATATCATGAAATCCACAAATTGTAATGTAAATTTCAAGCACTTCCATCCTCCAAAAGGTCGCCTTGTGCCAATTTGCAGACACTCCCCATTCCCACCTGCAGCTCTAGGCAACCACTTATCTGCTTTCTGTCTCTAAAGTATTGGGGATTTTTTTTTTAGGGTTGCATCTTATATAAAAAAAAAAAATTTTTTTTTTTCTATCAGCCATCTGAGAGCCTGTGGAAACAGCTTTATATTATAGAACATTCCTTTGAGATGGTCTTTCTGGGGGGATTTTTGCCTATAGATGCAGACAGGGTGAATAGAAATTCATGAATGATTATTCCATAATGGGTTATCGTATAATTTATCTTCCTAATCGCTAAAGATTAGTGATTACCCATATAGGACAACCAGAGGCTCTCCCAAAATATCCCCCCGAGCTACAGTCCAAATATAGAGTGCTGAATGGACTATTGATCTAACCCAGTGTGGCACTTCAGACGACTTTGATGCTGTGCCCGGGGTCAGGGAATGAGGACACGATGGAGCACAGAGGTCTCTCCTCTGCTCTCCTAAACCCTCCAAGCTCAGTCCTGCTTTGTTTCCAACCTCCTCCCTGTACGGAACTCATTACCCATCTCTAGTCTAAACTTGAATCCCACCCGCTCTGCAAGATCCAGGTCTCTGATGTCCTCCACTGACCACACACTGGAAAAGCTGTCTGTGTTCATACACCACGCATTTCAGTCCCACCAGACAATGCGTATGACCATAAATGGCTTGAGAGTGGGGACCTTGTCATTAAGCATCCCTTAGATCCCACAGCCTTAGATGATGGCCCATCTGAACCCCTGACCCCTGACCCCTGATTTCTCCCTCCTTTGAGCCCCTCGAAGTCTTTGAACTTCTTTCATTATTTTCTGCCTAGTTTCACAGTCCCTTGAGTGCTTCATTATGTGTGGGTGTCCTGTGGGCAGTAGTTTCCTCTTCTGTAAGTCCTCCTTCAGGATCTGACACAGTGCTTTGTACATAATAATAACAATTAAATGACGACCACCCACATTTGCATATCACGCCTCAGTTTCCAAAGTGCTTTTGTATCCGTTCTGCGATTTGGCCCCATGGCAATCTGGTGATAAAAGTATGATTGTTATACTTCTTTTACAGACAAGAAATCTGTGCCCAGCGTCCTCGCTTCTAAGATATTCTGATGCAGAGTGCCAGCACTCAGCTACACTGCCCTACGGCTCAATAAATCTCTGTTGATTTCATGCTACTTGGTTGGTCGCATCGATATGGATGAGGGTACAAGAAGTAAGGAGCAGCTTTGGCTTGTTCTTTGTTGTAGCTTTTGTTGCTGTTCATGTATTCATTATATATTAATCCACTTATTCATTCAACAGACAAGTACAGAGGGCCAACTAAATTCCAGTGCCAGGCTCTGGTTAAGCACTGGTTAGGCACAAAAAGTTTCAGACACTGCCCTTTGGTTGCTGGTCAAGTTGTGAGGGTGAAGCACAAATAAACCCACAATTGAAATATAAAAATTCACTGGGGACTTCCCTGGCGGTCCAGAGGTTAGGACTCCACACTTCCACCGCAGGGAGCATGGGTTCTATCCCTGGTCAGAGAACTAAGATCCTGCGTGCCCTGCAGTGGGACCAGAAAGAAAGAAAGAAAAAAATTCATAGTGTTAGGGCTATGGGAACCTAGAGGGAGGTCTCGAAATCATCCTGGGGATGGATGCTGGCGAGGTTGTCTCAGCACAGGCATCTCCTGTAAGTCTTGAAGGGCAGGCAAGAGTCAGCCAGGGTTTTCGAGAGAGAGACGTGGATGTCCCAGGCTTGATGGACGCCAGCCCTGCTGACTGTGGGAGGTAGGGTGGGCAGTGGTTGGGTCGGATTTGCTCCAGGTCATACAAAAGTTTTAGCAGCCTAGGAGGCGGTGTGGTCCAGTGGCGAAAGGCTTTGATGTCAGATGTAGCTGAAGTTGAATCCCACCTCTGTCATTCATTAGCTGTGTGACTTTGAACAAGTCACGTAATTTCTTACTTAGACCCTTACTTTCCTTATCTGTGAAATAAGTAAAGTCTTCTCTAGTGGACTGTTGTGAGGATTGTAAGGGAGACAGGTGGGGTTAAAGCACTGGGCACAACGTCTGGCACACGGAAGCACTCAATAAAGAAGAGAAGACAAGGCGCTTCCCTGGTGCCACAGTGGATAAGACTCCGCGCTCCCAATGCAGGCGGCCCGGGTTCAATCCCTGGTCAGGGAACTAGATCCCACAGGCATGCCTCAACTAAGAGTTCACATGCCACAACTAAGGAGCCCGCTCACCGCAACCAAGACCAGGCGTGAACAAATAAGTAAGTAAGTAAATAAATATTTTAAAAAAAAGGAAGCAGAGAAGACAAGAGGTCTTAGGAAATTGTTGTTGTCCTTTGTGGCATCATTAAGAGATGCAGTTAACAAGAGAGCTGGATGGACCAACCACTGCTTTCTCTGAGACATTCAGCTTTCCCACCTCATGTGCTGCCTGGAAATGCCCATGGTAGCAAAGAGAAGAAGAGGAAGGTGGGAGAGATGATTAAACCACAGAAACACAGGCAGAAGCACTGAACCAAAATTGAAAGCCAAAAATTGAGATTAAGGACAAAAGGAGTGGGAGATTTGGGGCAAAACAAATTCATAAAGTTCAAAAGCAAAAATACTTCTTTTCCTTGGAGTTTTAGGAAAGTTTTCATTAAGTCTCTCCTTCGACCAGAAAATTGATCCCGCGCCTGTAGTGTTTGGGACCTCAGCTTGTCTCATGTGTTTTCTTCTGAATGGTTTACTGTTTCCAGTTTGCAAAGCACTGTCATGTAGAGTGTCTCATTGACCTCTCACAACAAGCCACGATTTTATGCCATTGTGACAAGGAGGCTGCTTCATTTCACAGGCAAAGAAACAAAAAGCCAACTGCTTTGATTCGAAGGGAACAAAAAATCATCCCGATTTTGAGTCTCCTCTAGAAACAGCCCTCAGATACACAGAACAGAGCACGAAGGTCAGATTACTACACAGGAAAAATTATTTGACTCCGAGCCAGAAGCCCGGAGGAAAGCAAGTATGTTTCTGTCTATCATTGCTGAGTTTATGGCTCTTTAAACACATCTGCTACCAAAGGCTGCAGGAGTTTAAACACAGTATGTCCAGGAAGCACCAGGGGATCCCCAAGGTCAGCATTTGACCGCCAAGTATGTGGTCTTGAAAAGTCCATCTATATCAGAAAGATGGAAACCACTTTGGCTGGTTTTCAAGGTGCTTTCTTGGCTTTAATTCAGTTCTGTTAAAACTTTTTTCCCCAGCTTTATTGAGATATAATTGACACATACTATTGCGTAAGTTTAAGGTGCATGATACACACATATATTGATACATATGTATATTGCGAAATGGTTACCGCAGTCAGGCTAGTTCACACATCCTTTACCTCACACGATTGCCATTCTGTTGCTGTTATGATGGGAACATTCAATCTTTACCCTTATAGCAACTTTTAAGGATACAGCACAAAATATTTTTAAAAGGATAATTTGCGGCTTAAACAGTTTAGACGTTCCCTCATGATACGGTCCTATAATAACCCACAGGAACACTCCTGTAAAACAGGAGGTTTGTGGGTGTGTACAGTGTTTTCATTTCTGTGGCCCACACTACATGTAACTTTCAGTGCTTCTAAAGCACCTCACGTATTTGTCTCATGTAATCCTCGCCGTAAATCTATGAGCTGAGAATTTTTATTTCCATTTACAGATAAGAAAACTGAGGCCCAGAGAGGCTGGGACTTCTCCCACGGCTCAGAATGCGTGTGTGGCCATGATTGGATTCAAAACCAGGTCTCTTTTTCAAAGCCAGGGCCTGTGCTCTTTCTTCTCCATTCATTGTCTCCCAAGGAATTTAGCTCTTATTAGAAACTTTGTGTTATTCTCTTCTTGTTCCTTGATTCCGCCTCCTTTTTGCCACATGACATAATGATTAATTTTTAAATGTAAAACTAACTTTTGTCGAGAAGGAGGTCTTTGGCAATCACTGTGCTAGGTACTTTTTAAACAGTAATTTATAAGGTTGCTGTTATTTTTATCCTTTATTTGTTTGCCTGGGTCATTTCAAGCAATTCCAAGTGAAACAGAAGTACATTGGCTACAAATAGAAGCTGATCAGTTCCATTCTCCTCCCTGCAAAGTAACCATTTTTAATGGATTTGTGGGTTTTCTCTCAGCTGTTTTTCTTAGCATTTAAAAATACATGTGGAGGCATTAGAATGCAAACCCCATCAGATGAAAGAAAAAAATACATGCTGAGAACAGATACAAAGATATATATATATTATTATTTTTTAAAATAAATTTATTTATTTATTTTTGACTGCATTGGGTCTTCGTTGCTGCACACAGGCTTTCTCTAGTTGTGGTGAACGGGGGCTACTCTTCGTTGCGGTGCGCGGGCTTCTCATTGCGGTGGCTTCTCTTGTTGCCAAGCACGGGCTCTAGGGGCACGGGCTTCAGTAGTTGTGGCATGCGGGCTGACCGCCAGGGAAGCCCCTGCAAAGATATGTTGTTTCCATTTTATGGATGAGGAAACTGAGGTTCAGTGGGGTTGAGTGATTGCCCAGAATCAAACAGCAGGTGAGGCACAGAGCTGGGATCAGAACTCAGGTCTTAAAATGCCACATTTCAACCTTCAAACCACCACCTCTCTAGCTGGCCTTTGGTCCCAAGACAAGAGTCAAAAAGCGCACTGCTCTTGAGTCAATCATCAATGTGACTTTGACATATTACTTGCTCACAGATGAACTGCTTAGGATACCCTGGGGACTTTTAGTTTGTCTCCTTGCGAAAAGAACGTAAAGATGCCTTCACCCGACTTCAGTGGGTGCTGAGAGAATGAAATCATGTCTGCTGTGTGTGCTGAACTCCTAGGAAAAGGCACTGAAGATGCCGGGGGTTCTGGGTGGGAACACGTTGTCCCCTGGCACAGACGTGCCTCTGCGGGCTCCTTTGGAGGGGGGCAGCCCTTGTTCTAGGGTTTCTTTCCAGCTGACTCATCCTGTGACCTTGAGAAAGTTCCCAGTCTCTCTGCACCTTTGTTTCACACTCGCTCTAAAACAGGGCTAATAATACCTTCTACCTTGTTCGTAAAAGAGAGGACATTCACAAACCAGCCCTCACAGTACATTTCTACAGAACTGGGGCCCGAGTTCTAGCACCTGCCCAAGTCAGATGAGATTTTTGGCTAAAGCACCCTCCAGCTCCCTTTAGGCAAAGAGACTGGAAAAAGCGACTGTGGGAACAAAAAGGAACATGTTTTAGCCAAAATGTGTTTCTCTAAGGAAACTGAGTGTTTCTTAGATCCTCACCTTTGTGAAAATTTTCACCTCGTGCCTTTTTAAAAGTGTTTTGCTTCTCCTGAAATGTCCTCCCCCATCTCTTCTTGTGAAATTGTTCCTGTCACTCAAGGCCCTGCCAAAATGCCACATTTCCGTGAAGCTTGCCTTTACTCTTTCAGCTAAATACCTTTTCTCTTTCCTCTGGACCCTCTGAACACTGTCTATCCTCCCTTCATCTCATATTCTGCCAAGAATTATAGTGATTTTTAAAATGCAAATCTCATTCTCTTAGTAGATGATAAGTATATTGAAGGTAAGACTAATACCTTATTGTTATAAGTCTGTAAGCTAGTGACACAGTTTCCTACATAGAGTAGTTGCCTAATAATCAATTGCTGAATGAATAAATGAATGGATAGAATATTTGTAGAGGAAAAATATTAAATAGTAGTGAAGGGCTGGTGAAGACTGATGCCACCAAGGCTACCGAAGAATTTTTGCTCATGAATCAGTGTCCGCCTGTTAAATTCCTGCCCATTGATGGATCCACTGATGCATCAATCCCTTGAACAAATGCTATCTGAGCATCTCCTTGTGTAGGATGCTGTGCAAGGTCCTTCAGGGAAGAACACTGAAGATCTTGAGTAAGTGAAGAGAGCCCGTGCTGCTCTTATCCTGGTCAACCTGGCTCAGGATTTTGTGCAGAGTTGAGAATTTGTGTTTGTGCCAAGACACCTGGGTTCTGGTCTTGGTTCTGATCCTTGCTAGCTTGTCACTTTTTTTTTTTTTTTTGCGGTACGCAGGCCTCTCACTGCTGCGGCCTCTCTCGTTGCGGAGCACAGGCTCCGGACGCGCAGGCTCAGCGGCCATGGCTCACGGGCCCAGCCGCTCCGCGGCATGTGGGATCTTCCCGGACCGGGGCACGAACCTGTGTCCCCTGCATCGGCAGGCGGACTCTCAACCACTGCGCCACCAGGGAAGCCCTAGCTTGTCACTTTGAGCAAATGGCCTCATAAATCTCAGTTTCATATTGTGTTTAATGTTAACCTGATAAAGAGGAGATAGTACCGTAGTGCTTGTTTATCTGACTCCCAGAAGTACGGAGGCAAGGGGCAATGACAAAGTGAAAACATTTTACCTTCTCTGAGAGCATATGAAAACCACATATAGGTATGTGTATATACACATACATACATATGCACACATGTATTTTGTACTTAGGGGATGCAATGCATCATATATCTCCAACAAATTATAAACCGTGCCTTAGGTACCTTAGAGAAGCTTAATGGTTTCAATTTATGATACACACTTAGGATACAATACATCACAATTATTTATTCTAGATTTTTGCAGCAAAAACTAAAAAACATCGAAAAAACAAAATTCTAAGTTTCATTACAAAACACCCACTATTCACTCGGTTCTACGACGTGACATTTCTTGTCATTGCACATACACAGTACTGCTTAGTTGTAATCGATGTGTTCATTCTAGTTGGGGTTCTGGTTTTATTTTTAGGATTGTTTCGAACAGACCTTTCCCTACTTACAATTTTAATATCAGTATTATTCATCTAATTATCTATCTATCTATCTAATCTCGGAATTTATTTAACTATTTCCTAATTGTTGGTCATTTGAGTAATTTTCAATTCTTCATTATTACACATGGTCTATTTTTAATCGCATACAGACGCCTACCCGTCACCGAACACATTCTTGGCTTGGCTCCCTCTACTGTCAGTTGATATATACCCAAGAAATGCCAACTCATTTTATTATTAGCCTGAGCAAAACAGAATTAGGAAGGAACTACAAATGTTTTATTTTGAAAATCAGACTGTGCATTTACAAGATGGTTTGCGAATGATTTCCTTTGGGAGAAGGGAGCTCTGGATCCTGGCACCACAGCTTTAATCTCCCAGGGAAGAAGAGTGATGACCAGGGACTTTATACGTTTATCACACATTTATTGACCTCCAAGACACCAATTCCAGGCTGGGGAAGAAAGGTGTAATCCTTACCCTCAGTGAGCTTACTGGTTAGTAAATGATCTAGACCAGTGGGACTTCCCTGGCAGTCCCATGATTAGGATTTGGTGCTGCCACTGCAGGGGGCACCGGCTCGATCCCTTGTGGGGCAACCAAGATCCCACATGCCACGTGGCCAAAAAAACAGAAAACAAAAAAAGAGGATCGAGTGCTCGCTTCAGCAGCACATACACTAAAATTGGAACGATACAGAGAAGATTAGCATGGCCCCTGCACAAAGATGACACGCAAATTCGTGAAGCATTCCATATTTTTAAGATGTGGCACATATATACAATGGAATATTACTCAGCCATAAAAAGAAATGAAATTGAGTTATTTGTAGTGAGGTGGATGGACCTAGAGTCTGTCATACAGAGTGAAGTAAATCAGAAAGAGAAAAACAAATACCGTATGCTAACACATATATATGGAATCTAAAAAAGCAAAGGATCGAGACCAGCAGTGGCAATGCTCATGGCAAAGGCAACGACAACACAGTGTGACAAGTGTTGCCAGAGCAGTCAATTCAAGTCACACACACAAGGAAGCGACAATAGTCTTGTTGGGGGTCCTAGAAGGAAGGGTCACAGAAACTGAGGCCCGAGGACCAGTGGGCATTGGCCTGGAGAGTAGTAGTCCAAGCACGGGAAACAGTGTTTACAGAAGCCCAAAGGAGAGAGAGGATATATATATTTTAGGGACGGCTAAGTCGAGCATACAGTTTGAACTGTATACAGTACACAGTTTGAGTTGGAGTGTCAATGGAGATGAAGGGGAAAAGGTAGGCTGCAACCAGGTTAGGAAGGGCTTTATAAACCACGTTAAACAACTTGGCTTTACAGTATCTGGGGGTGGTGCAGCTACTTTAGAAAACAGGGAAACGGCTTGGCAGTTTCTTAAGAAGTTAAACATAAACTTACCATATGACCCAGCAATTCCACTCATGTCTAGCCAAGAGAAACAAAAGCATACAGCCATACAAAGATCTCCATGTGAATGTTCATAGCAGCATTATTCATAATAGCCCAAAGTGAAACTACCCAAATGCCTATCAGCTGATGAACAGGTAAACAAAACGTGGTCTATCCATAGGATGGAATATTATTCAGCCGTAAAAGAGGAAAGAAGTTCTGATACCTGCTACAACATGGATGAACCTTGAAAACGTTATGCTAAGTGAAAGAAGGCAGTCATAAAAGACCACATCTTGTATGATTTCATTTATGTAAAATGTCAGAATAACAGACAAATTCAATGAGGCGGAAAGTGGATTATTAATTGCCAGGGGTTGAGGAAAAATGGGAACTGACCGCTAATGGGTATGGAGGTTCTTTTTGCGTGATGAAAATGTTCTAAAGTGAATCCTGGTGGTGGCTGTACAACTCTGCTAGTGTAGTACAACCATGGAACTGTGTGCTTTACATGGGTATGATATGGGAATTATATCTCAATGAAGCTGTTAAAAAATATCTGGGAGAGGGGCAATAGGGAGGTCATTTGGTTTTAAGAAGAAAAATGTCACGATTAGATTTACTTTTTTGTGGGGGGGGTACACCGTGCAGCTTTGAGGATCTTAGGTCCCTGACCAGGGGTTGAACCCGGGCCCCGGCAGTGAAAGCACCGAGTCCTAACCACTGGACCGCCAGGGAACTCCGTAGATTTACTCTAGAACTTTTGCTCTGAATAGATGCAGTGGATGGTCAGGACAGGGCAAGGTGAAAAGTGTGAGTCTGGTTAGTGGGCGGTTGCAGTAGTGGGAGAGACATAGGGTAGACAGAATGGAATGGACAGGTCTGAGACTTTAAGGAACAAAACTGACATGACTTGGGGAGTGTCGGAAGTGGGGGATGGGAAGTTAGGGATCTCACCCCAGTTACTGCCTCGGGCCCTTGGGAGGCTGGAAAGGGTATTCATGCAGATAGGAAACCAGGAGGTAGTTTGGGGGGAAGTGATGAGTTCAGTTCTGGACAAGATGAGTTGGGGCATCCAAATGGCATTGGTTATGATCTGGAGCCCAGAGGAGAGAGCTAGTCCAGAGGTGGTGCACACAGCATCTTCTTATTCTCTTACCACCTTATGAGGGAGCTTAAGCCCCTGCAAGAAAAGAGCTATGGATACTGTAGCAGGTATTATAAGCAAGGTTGGCTCTCAGTCCCTTTCCATCAAACCCTAACATGAAACATAGCGATGCTTTTGACTCAGGGCACAAGTTCAGCTTCTCCTGTTGGTTTATTGTAGCCAGTATTCGAATGGCTTCAAGGAACATATATTTTTTTAAATTTATTTTTATTTCTTTAAACTTTTTATTTTATAGTGGAGTATAGTTGATTAACAATGTTGTGTTAGTTTCAGGTGTACAGCAGAGTGATCCAGTTATACTTATACATGTATCTATTCTTTTTCAAATTCTTTTCCCATTAGGTTGTTACATAATATTGAACAGAGTTCCCTGTGCTATACAGTAGAGGACCATATTTTTTTTAAGCTCAAATTAGGTTCTGCCATGCCTTGAATAAATGTGCAATTAAAAGAAACATTTGAATCCAAGACTCGCTTAGAATATAGGCTGTGTAGCCATGACGTGTATCTCTCTTGGTAGAACATCCCAGGAAGTAGTCCGGTCTGGGGAACCGGGTGGTTCTCACTGCTTCCTTGTAGCGTATTCTTAGCAAGTTCCCTGATTCTCAGATTTCTCGTCTGAAAAATGAGAATAACTAGATTTCCCATGCAGTAGGATTATAAATAAAAACTTTGTAAAGCGTCTGGCTTGGCACAGGGTAAGATCTCAATAAATAGAAGTTTCCTATTATTACTGTGATTTTCTTACTTAAGTGTTGAAAAAGGTGTTTGATACAGTACCACAAAGGAAATGTTCTGAGTCTCTGTCTTTTGTGCTCTCTTCTAGTTCCTAGATCTGTTCTAGCTACCAAAATCAATCTTGCCTCTTGGTGACTGTTATTTTAAACTGAGTGTATTTTAAGTTTGTTCCCTTCATAAATGGCATGATTTTATAAACTGACAGCTCTTTGATCTAATTTGCTGGCAGATTATGCAAGAAATATATATTTTATTGAAATGCAGAAGCTAGTCAGTTTTTGCGCCCCCCTTCTCCCCCCGCCCTTCCCCTGAGCATTTGGGGAGTGAGGAGTGATAGTGGGCATGGAGGTAGGTAAGGGAGAGAAACAGGTGGTTTTTCTAATTAATTAATTAATTGTTTTTTAGCTGCGTTGGGTCTTTGTTGCTGCGTACGAGCTTTTCTCTAGTTCCAGCGAGCGGGGGCTACTCTTTGTTGTGGTGCACGGGCTTTTCATTGCGGTGGCTTCTCTTGTTGTGGAGCACGGGCTCTAGGTGTGCGGGCTTCAGTAGTTGCGGTGCATGGACTCAGTAGTTGTGGCTCGCGGGCTCTAGAGCGCAGGCTCAGTAGTTGTGGCGCACCGGGCTTAGTTGCTCTGTGGCATGTGGGATCTTCCCAGACCAGGGATAGAACCCGTGTCCCCTGAATTGGCAGGCAGATTCTTAACCCCTGCGCCACCAAGGAAGTCCCGAGGAACAGTTTTTGTCTCTGATTCAGACCCAGGTGGGGGGGACCTTTAGATGTTTGTGTACTGGTTGATTTTGGCCCCCATGCTCTCCTCCACCTGCTTCTACACTGTCAGCACCTTCGTCTCTTTAGAGTGAATCTTGACCTCCTGTATCCTTTTCTTATCTGGGATGTCTACCACTATTTGGGATTTCCTAATGGCCCAAGAGGACAAACTGAGACCCTTGTGGATAACCGTAAGGGCAGAGGGGAGCAGCTAGGGCTGCTCCAGCTGGGGCAGGGAGGCAGGCAGGTAGGGGAGGGCTCGGGGAGACCTGGCTGGCTTGGCAGCTTTCCATTTGTCCTTTCTCCAAAAGATGCTCCTGGGGCCAACCAGAAAGCTCTCTGTGTTCATTTTGTAGCCGGAGAGCAAACACGGCACCTTGGCAAGGGAGCATCAGACCTATAATAATAATACAGTTCTCTGACATTAAAGTGCAAAAACATTTTCCATGACAGCTTAAAACTAATCACCACCACTTGCTGCTATAGATCCCTCTCCTTTAGGCAGTGCCAGCTTTGAGACAACTGTTAAGGCAGCCACATGGCTTCCAGGGAAAGAGCAAGAAGTCTGCAGAGACAATCGGCAAAGCTCCTTTTCTCCATTTTCCCTTTTGTCTTGGGGAGGATGCGCTTTCTCGCTAACAGGGTGGAAGATGGGGCTGGTAATTGATCATGGAGAACAAGCCACAACTGACTCTTACGGGTGGGATTATAAATGCATCTGGAGCTCTTAGTGACATCGATAAACCACTGGAGATGCCTGCTGTGCAGCTGAATGTTCCAGAAATTGTTCCCATGGTCTGAACTCACATCAAGGGAAAAGAAAGGAGCTTCCACATATCACTTTCTTTATCCGGCTGATGGAAATTAATAATCAGACAGATTTTACCCAGACAACCTCACAGAATAGTTCAACAAATATTTATTTGTTTACTTTATTATTTAAAAATTTTGGGAATTTCCCGGCAGTCCAGTGGTTAGGACTCAGCGTTTTCACTGCTGGGGCCCAGGTTCAATCCCTGGTCAGGAACCAAGATCTCTCAAGCTGTGCGGGGTGGCCAAAAAAAAAAAAAAAATCTAAACTTAGTTCCTGCTCATGGTAAAAGTTGAAATTGTATTGGAGGGTAAATGGTGAGCATGGAAATTCTTCCTCTTTCTCCTGATTCTTTGGTCCCACTCTGCAGAGGTTACCACTATAAACAGTTTCCTGTATATCCTTCAAGAAGTTGTTCTTGCATATACAGGCCTACGTGTGTATGTATATGTGTGTGTGTATATTGCTGTTTTCATTTAACAATGTATATTAGACACCTTTTCACACCAGTACCTAGAGGTCTACTTCACAGTTTTTAATGTTACATAGTGTTTCTTGGTATGCATGTATTTATTTTTTTAACTGGACCTCTAATTTTGGATGTTTGAGGTATCTTTTGTTTGTTTTTTTGGTTTGCTACTATGAACAATACCACAGACCACATTTTCTTGGACTTCTTTGTTTGTACTTGTGCAAGCCTATTTGTAAGACAAATTCCTAGAAGTGAAATATTCAGGTCAAAGATATGTGTAATTTAATTTGTAAAAGATTGTGAAATTGTTCTTCAGATAGACAGTAAACATATACTGAAAGCTTTCTCCATGCCAAGCACTGGGCTGGGTGCTAGGGACAAAAGGTCACAGTCCTTTCCCTTGAGAACCTCATGGGAGAGACAGACAATAAACTGTTACAGTGCAATGTGGCAAGCACTATAATAAGGGTTTTGTAACCCTTACTATTACCTTCCTGTGTTAGCTACTAGTTTTAATCCCTCGCTGTGATTTTTTAAGATTTTTGAAGTGTTTTTTCATTCCAGAGTAGTTTTTTGGACTGTGATACGTTTCCCAGCTTAAAAAGCTGAAAACACAAAACTCGAGGTGGGCCTGGCAGTGACAGCATGATGAAGTCCAATCAATATTTGAGAAGCTTCCAGGTCCACACACTCCTGTGCCTGTCATGTCATTTAAGCTTTGCAAAGTTACGATTATTCCGATTTTGCTGATAAGGAAACTGAGGTCAGAAGTACGTTAATGGGGGCTTCCCTGGCAGCGCAGTGGTTGGGAGTCCGCCTGCCAATGCAGGGGACACGGGTTCGTGCCCCGGTCCGGGAAGATCCCGCATGAGCCATGGCCGCTGAGCCTACGCGTCCGGAGCCTGTGCTCCGCAACAAGAGAGGCCACAACAGTGAGAGGCCCGGGTACCGCAAAAGAAAAAAAAAAAAAAAAGTACGTTAAGGAATTTGCCCCAAGTCGTACCATTAAAGAATGGTGTAGTTTGGTTCTGAATGTGAGTCTCTTTGATGGCAAACTCAGGGCCCTTTCTCCTGAGCAGTTTGTCTACGGCACAGTGGGTCACACTGTCCCCAGGGATTCTAAACCACAGCCTCCACAATGACCGTGAGATTACTGAGCAGAGGCACAGTGCCAGGGATGGAGAAAAACAAGTAGTAGGAGGACCCACGACTTGGTCTTGGAAAACTCACTGGTTCATGGGGAAGAGAGGTCTCCATCTAATTGATGCATAGGATAGTCACCCAAATTCACATTATTCCAGACAAATGTTGTAGCCTTGAGAGGAGGATGTCTGGAGTTAAGAAGATTGGTTGGTTTGAGGGGAATAGAGGGAGGGGTAATTGGAAAAAGGTGGTCAAAAGTTGCAAACTTCCAGTTATAAGATAAAGAAGTACTAGGGATGTAACGTACAACATGATGAATATAATTAACACTGCTCTATGTTATATACAAAAGTTGTTAAGAGAGTAGACCCTCAGAGTTCTCATCACAACAGAAAAATATATTTTTTCTTTTATTTTGTGTCTGTATGAGTTGATAGATGTTCATTAATCTTATTGTGGTCATCATTTCATGATGTATGTAAGTCAAATCATTATGCCGTACTCTTTAAACTTATACAGTGCTATGTGTCGATTATATCTCAGTAAAACTAGAAGGAAAAAAAGAAGATTGGCTGGTTTGAAGGATGAAAAGGTAGTTCGGGAGGAGAGGGGGAGCCTGGAGCTGATGGGACAGGGTGGGCAAGGCATGGTGAGGGCCAGTGTGGTTAGGTGGCTGGATCTTTTTTTTTTTTAATTTAATTTATTTTTATTTTTGGCTGCGTTGGGTCTTCGTTGCTGCACGTGGGCTTTCTCTAGTTGCAGTGAGCAGGGTCTACTCTTCGTTACAGTGCACGGGTTTATCATTGCGGTGGCTTCTCTTGTTGCGGAGCACGGGCTCTAGGTGCACAGGCTTCAGTAGTTGTGGCTCCCAGGTTCTAGAGCGCAGGCTCAGTAGTTGTGGCGCACGGGCTTAGTTGCTCCACAACACGTGGGATCTTCCCGGACCAGGGCTCCAACCCGTGTCCCCTGCATTGGCAGGCGGATTCTTAACCACTGCGCTACCAGGAAAGCCCAAGTGGCTGGGTCTTGACGTGCATGGGGGTTTACGTGGGACATTAAGGCAGGGAGGTTAAGTTGGGGCATATTATAGAGATTTTAAGCAACTTTCTTTGTTAAGTATAAAAGTTTTTTTTGCACAGAAAAATGACATGAACTGATCTATATTGTAGAATAATGAACATCAACAGTATGCAGGAAAAATTAGACTGAGGAGCCCTGGGAGGAAAGGAAATCAATTAGGGGACCACTGTGAAAGTCTGCATGCAAGTAACTGATGGCTTGGACTGAGGTGATGGCCTTGGAAACTGGATAGATAGGGACAGGTTTGAGAGATGTTGTGGAGCTGGACTTGACATGATTGGATCTAACCGATTTGCTAAAGGATGGAGCGAGAAAATTAGAGCTGTCTAGACCAGGGTGAGTGGTTAGGCCCTTAATGGAAACAGGGAGCCAAACACAAGGAAGAGCATTTGATGGGTGAAGGTCAGAAGATCAGCTTTGGTATGTGGACTTCGCAACCAGGTGAGACATTATAGACATTTATAGACATGTGAGATGCCTATAAACCAGCTGGAAAATACAGTCAGGAGATTGGGAGAAACATCCGAGCCACAAATGTAGACTTAGGAGTTGTGGTTACAGCTAAGGGAGGTTGTTTGGAAGACGAGGACCAAAAAGGCCTACATTTAAGGAATTAATAGGGAAAGGAAATGGGGAGGTAGGAGAGGATGCAGGCAGTATGGAAACCAAAAGAAGAGGTTTAAGAAGGGATGGTCAATAGTTTATGTATTGCAGAAAATCTGAGTTGAGTATCATTAATTAACATGTTGAATGTTGTGATTAGGAAACCTTTGAAATAATGGGTCTATAAACAATATTTCGAAGCACTTCTAAGAGGAGGCAACTGGGTCATAATCCAGCATGTTAGGTACAACTGAGGGGAGAGTGGCGGGGGGCACTGGTCTTCAGAGTCCAGCGACTGGTCTGTGATCATCCTGGACAGACAGACCTTTTTGTAAGAAAGTGGATCTACCACCATGCTAGGGTTAATGGTGAGAACAGGGACGAAAGAACTGTCAAGAGTAAGGCAGATGGGACTTCCCTGGTGGCGCAGTGGCTAAGAATCCACCTGTCAATGTAGGGGACACGGGTTCCATCCTTGGTCCAGGAAGATCCCACATGCCTCGGAGTGACTAAGCCTTTGAGCCACAACTACTGAGCCTGCGCTCTAGAGCCCACGAGCCACAACTACTGAGCCTGCGTGCCACAACTACTGAAGCCCACGCGCCTAGAGCCTGTGCTCCGCAACAAGAGAAGCCACTGCAATAAGAAGCCCTGAGCACTGCAATGAAGAGTAGCCCCGGCTTGCCACAACTAGAGAAAGCCCACACACAGCAACAAATACGCAAAGCAGCCAAAAAATAATTAATTAATTGAAAAAAAGAAAAAGAGTAAGGCAGACAGCAGAGATAAAGCAAGAGCTTTGCAGAAACTGGACCAGGGACATAGGAAAGATGAGGTTGGTGGGGAAATTGACTATGGGTCCACTTGGCAGCAAAACAGTCTCTAAGGTCATGAAAACACAAAAGAGCACCTAGACCTGGGGATAGAGTAGGGGCTGATGGTACAGAACCACAGAGGAGGATTGACAGTCAAACTAAAGGAGCTTAAGCTTCAGGGCCTCTTACTCGCACTGCTCCCTTCCAAGACAGGGTGGTGCGCCCTCCCAATGCATTCATGTGGTCGTCTGCTTTAGTAAAATTTTCAAAATTGAGACATCTTCATCACAGTTGATTAGGACTGCTGTCCACTCCTTTGGTCTTGCCTTCTGTCAATGTCCCCTCACGTTGGTGATGTTGGAATGGCCATGGGCATTTTTGGGATCCAGTTACAGGGAAATTGATTTTCAGATTTAATGGGATTAAATCTGGGTTGAGTGGGATATATCTCTCTGGCTCACAACCACTTTCATGTCTACTTAAGTTACTGCTGGGCATCCAGGTGTGGTGACGTGCAGGTCTGGGGCCAGAGGACTTATGATGTAAGTGTGTCCCACCATACCCAGGCCCAAAGCATGAGGAGGGTGGAGGAGAAACAAGCCTTGAACGGCAGAGTCAAATGTAAGTCTTGAAAATTATTCCAAATTCTATTGCTTACATGAAAGAAATTTCATAAAGGACTTTTATTTTTTACGTTTTTCATAAAGGACTTTTAAAATTTAATAACAGCTCTAGAAATTAGAATTATCAATAATAAAAACATTCAAAGAACCACGTTAAGAAAAAAGAGGAATTTATCTTTCTATTTTCTCTGTAAATTATATTACAAAGTCATTGTCAGGTAAAGATGTGATCAAAGATAATGCAGTAAAAAATGTAGGAAAATGTATTATAGAGGGCTAGTAGGTAGCAAATTGATAAAAATATTGTATTACCTTTTCTGGATTTTTGGGTTCACTTTCCTAGGTGTATCAGCTTTAAAAAACTGCTATTTGTTGTGATTTATTTTCTTATTTGGATTTAATATTTATTTTCATATCTAATTTTATTTCTATAGTTTTTCTCTATCACATGTATTAAAATGTGAGGTTCTGAATCCCCTAAATTGTATAAGCTTGAGACTCCATAAAACCTGGATCTACCCCTCTTAGATCCTTACATCTTTTTGGTGCCAGGAATATTATTGGTGTGAAAGAACCTTTGTGTGTCTAAACAAAGAAGAAAATCTGGATATTTAAATGTGTGGGTTGTATTCTACTGTAACCTCTTTACTCGATACCACAGAGAGATGCAGATCTATGATTCATCCTGCATAGTAATAAGCTTGACTGAGAATGAATTCCAAACTCTTTAATAGGCAATTTTTTTTGGAGCAAAGGTGTACTTTGCATAAGTACAAAATAAATGTTTGCTGATTTGAGGAAATATGGTATGTAAATACATAGGCCCTACTGAAAAAGAGGAAATTTTTTCATCAAATGGATGTTAGTAGCTGGTGGATTGAGTCATCATGGTTCCAAGAGAACTACTCCTTCCTCCTCATTACCCAGCCCCTTCTCCTCGAATAACTGGTATCCTCTAGGGTAAAAGGTGGACACAGACAATGGGGCAGAAGAGACTACAACATGCATTCATTCGTCAAACTTCCATGGAATATCTACTAAAGCTATCATGACCTGGGTCAGCAACTTGGGTGTGCAAATGTGATCACATCTTTTCTATTTTTCTGATTAATCATTCAAGATTGCACATGCCCAACTTAGCAGGAAATACAGCTTCTCCCTTTTGAGGCATCTCTGATTTGTCTAAGAGCCTCAGACACCCATTCAGCCTCAAATGCTAGGCTAGTCCTTGTTCTGCCAGGCAGAGAACAGTAGTTGAATCAGCGTACAGCTGATGTTGCTTCTTCCACAGTCTCGCTATTGCTCTAAAAACTGGTCCCATTCACAACTCTGGATGCTTGCCCATTATGTTGATGACGTGTTGCTTGTTGAGACCCCCTCATGAGTGGTAGTGGTGCTTCAACTTTGGACTCTAAGTTTAACACTCTTTTAACTCACACTTACATGGTCAGGCATAACCCTGATACCAAGGAGGTTGGTTCTGGAAGCATTTCAGAGCATCGCCACCCTTCTAGGGACCAGCTCTCCTCCCCAGGAACATAGGTCCAGGCCACTAGCTGAGATTCTTCTCCCTATGGCAGTGTACCTCTGGGGATTTTCCTGCCAGCATCCACTTCATCAGAGAGTTTCTAATAATGTTGAACTTCAGGACTTCCCTGGTGGTGCAGTGGTTAAGAATCCGCCTGCCAATGCAGGGGGCACGGGTTCGAGCCCTGGTCTGGAAAGACCCCACATGCCGTGGGGCAACTAAGCCCGTGTGCCACAACTACTGAGCCTGCGCTCTAGAGCCTGCGAGCCACAACTACTGAAGCCCGCATGCCTAGAGCCCATGCCCCACAACAAGAGAAGTCAGCGCAATGAGAAGCCCGTGCACCATAACAAAGAGTAGCCCCCGCTCGCCGCAACTAGAGAAAGCTCATATGCAGCAACGAAGACCCAATGCAGCCAAAAATAAATAAATAAATAAATTTATAAACAAAAAATAATGCTGAACTTCAAAAAGAATTGGGGGACTTCCCTGGTGGTCCAGTGGGTAAGACTCTGCGCTCCCCATGCAGGGGGCCTGGGTTCGATCCCTGGTCGGGGAACTAGATCCCGCATGCATGCTGCAACCAAGAAGCCTGTGCGCCGCAACTAAGAAGCCTGCATGCTGCAACTAAAGATCCCAAGTGCCGCAACTAAGACCCGGCGCAGCCAAAATGATAAATAAATAAATGATAAATTAGAAAATAAAAGAATTGGGGTCTGAATCCATTTGCTTGCTGCAGTGCTCCAGAAGGGCCTTTGAATGCTTTGCAGATTCATTCATTTCATCTCCTCTTACCCCCCTCCAAACCAGAACAACAACCAAACAGCTCTGCAGACTGAGGGGTAGTCAGTGGAACTGAGACCATTCAGTCCACTGGTTGACCACCTATCACACGGATAAAAATGTGAGGTTCTGAATCCCCAGGCACTCCAGGCATCAACAATACCTCAGGCACTAGACTTAAGGATCAAGAGGCAGTCTGGCCTTCAAGGAGTGCACAGCCTATAAATAGTTTCACTGAAATGTAATACATGCATATGCAGCTTGCAAAGTGTACCTCGGTGCTGAGGAACCACAAAGGAGGGGTGCAATCAACCAGGTGAAGCAACAGTCTGAGTGACAGACTCTCTGCTGAGCTCAGAACTGAGCCTCCTCTCCAAGGCTAGCTCATCATCTGCAAACAAATGTGCACCCTCACTCATATCCTGGAGGCTCCCTAGCAGACCTTCACGATAGAGGTAGACGGGTGCCCCCAGGGCCGTCACGAACCCGTGTCCCCTGCATTGGCAGACGGACTGTCAACCACTGCGCCACCAGGGAAGCCGTGGGTGAGGCAAATTTTAAGGAGTCATCAAAATCTTCAGAAATTGAGATTCATATTAAAAAAAAGAAATAACAGCAAATTATGGCCCATAAGTCAGCTGCCTGGTTTTATAAATAAAGTTTTATTGGAAACATCAGGATTAGGGTAAGTTGAGTGAGGCAGTGTCATGAAAGTAAAGGTTTGGATCTTTATTTAAAATTGTGGGACCTCCCTGGCAGTCCAGTGGTTAAGACACCACGCTTCCACTGCAGGGGGCACAGGCTCGATCCCTGGTGGGGGAACTAAGATCCCACATGCCTTGTGGTGCAGCCGAAAAAAAAAATTGTGATTTTTGTTCATCACTTTTTTTGCAATGTTTTTTTAATATATTATATGAAAACATTATTTATCTTGATTTCTGAGGTTTTGGTGCCCCTGTAAATTCTGTGCCCAAGGAGAGTGTCTCCCTTGTCTCATCTAAGCCCTGGCCCTGGGTCCACTCCCATCAGTCTTCAGAAACATTTAATCATGTCTGAGTCATGGATTAAACACAGCTGAGATGGCTGTTGTACATATAGAATTCCAAGATATAGTAAATTCTATAAAGGACAGGTTATTAGGAGAGAAATTAATATTAGCTAACTACATGAGATTTGGTAGTTTGGAAGCCCTCTCTGAGGAAGTGGCATTTGAAATAATCTCAGACTTTGAGAAAAGTTGTAAGAATGGCACAGAACTCTAATATACGCTTTACCTGGATTCAAAATTTTTTTAAAAAGTCTTAAAAATGCTTAAGTTATTACTTGGTTTGTCTGCTTGGAGGAATGTTTTTTGTCTTCCAGTTATTACAGATGTAGCAATCAATAAACATATTCTACCTCTCATATTCTACTTTCTCTCTTCCATTCCCAGTAGTTGTTAATTACTTTATTTATATATTGTCAGGACACATAACTGTCACATCCTTTTAAATCACTCTAATGTGTAGAATTAGTTTTAGTCTACAGTAAATGTATTCAAAGCTTGCTGCCAATTTATTTTTTTCATAATTTTCCCAATTATCTCTTGGTTGCCTGACATTTATCCTCTGGTAGTTTCCTCAAGGAAAGGTTCATATAATGGATATTCCCTGAATTCTTTCATGTTCAAGACTATCTGTAATCTTTATAGTTGAAAGATAATTTGGCTGGATATAAAATACTTGGGTAACACTTTTTTTCCCTTGGAGATCTTTAAGTATTGTACCACAATCTTCTGGCACTGAATATTGCTGTAGAGAGCTCTGAGACCAGCCTGATTTCTCTCCCCTATAAATGACTTGATCATTTTGCTTGACAGATGTAACAACTTTTAACATTTTGCACACGTGCTTTCTCTCTCTCTCTACTCCTCTGTTTCTCCCTCCATACACACACATGCATACATGTTCACTCACACACATTATTTTCAAAATAAAAAGTTTAAAAATTGAAGCATAGCAGTTACTAGTGCATCCTAGGATTTTCACAGGAATAATTAAGTCAAGAGAAGAGATTGAAGATTAAGGAAAGAGACGATAAACAATGGTCTGGAGTCCAGTGGTTAGAGGAGATGGAATAGACTTACCTGGAGGAATTGGGTTCTAGGAGAAGGGACTCTTATTTGCAAGAAAAGTGAAAAGAAGTGGATGCAGTGGCAGGTAGGTCTGGGGATTTAGCAGTGGGAAAGTGAAGTAAGTTTTGTCTGGTGACTTCTATGTTATAACTTAGGAGTAAGGCAAGGTTAGTGCTATTTACTGAATGTTTGTGTCCCCTCCAAATCCAAAGGTTGAAGTTCAAGCCCCAGTGTGATGGTATTAGGTAATGGGGCTTTGAGGAGGTGATTAAGTCATGAGGATAGAGCCCGCAAGATAGGATTAGTGCCCTTATAAGATGAGACAGCAGAGAGCTTGCTTCCTCTCTCTTTCCTCTGTGTTAGGACACAGCCAGAAGCCAGCCATCTACAAACCAGGAAGAGGGTCCTCACCAGACATGGAATCTGCCAACACCTTGATCGTGGACTTCTCAGCCTTCAGAACTGTGAGAAATAGGTATTTGCTCTTTAAGCCACCCAGTCTATGGTATTTTTGTTGTAGCAGTCCAAATTGACTAAGATAGTTATTAGCTGAGGGTGAAGGGAGATGTGGAGAAGATGTAGTCTTTGTGGTGAGGAGTATCAAAATCACATTAGAAAAGCATAGTAACCTGGTCGAGTGGGTCTTGAATGCCCGTTTGCTGTTGCTGATCAAGAATTTAAAGGGCACGGGCTTCCCTAGTCGCGCAGTGGTTAAGAATCCTCCTGTCAATGCAGGGGACATGGGTTCGAGCCCTGGTCCGGGAAGATCCCACATGCCATGGAGCAACTAAGCCTGTGTGACACAACTACTGAGCCTGCGCTCTAGAGCCTGCAAGCCACAACTACTGAGTCTGTGCTCTAGAACCCGTGAGCCACAACTACTGAGCCTGCATGCCTAGAGCCCGCGCACCGCAACCAACAGTAGCCCCGGCTTGCCGCAACTAGAGAAAGCCTGCATGCAGCAACGAAGACCCAATGCAGCCAAAAATGAAAGAAAGAAAGAAAGAAAGAAAAAGAAAGGAAGGAAGAAAAAGGATTTAAAGGGCAATCAATCTGCCAGGTGGTGTGATCTTTTCCCCACCATTTTTTCTCCAGTGTAAGTTGAAAGAAAGCACATTGCTGGACTCATCTAGGGTTGGGTGTCACAGAAGAAGAATGGTGCTGAGTTGATGAGAGAATTTGAGAGTGAATGTCACGCTGAACCAAGGCACCTGAGCAGGACACCCCCTTCACACCATATTATTTCTACTACTGCATAGCCTGATATTCTGAACAAGCCATTGGAGACCAGTTTAACCACAGCCTGGTGTGGGAATTCCTTTTGTAAATTTATGGTCTGGAGGAGGAGCACTTTGAGAGAAAAACGTTTTCCTAGCAACGGAAACATTTACTAGAGATTTTTCTCCCTTTTGAGCTTTTCGAGGATGTTTCTATTCATATTTGGAATAAAAAGAAAATGATTTCACTTCTCATAAGCATGTCACTCTTTATGTCTTTCTTAAAAGAGCTTAGACTATTTCCCAAAGATAATGTTGTACATCTTTATCTACCAATGAGTGAAGAATGTGAATTGATCAATTTAAAGTGGGGAAATTGAGCAGTGAGCTAACTTGCCTGATGTTACCAAGCAAGGAAGTTAGAGAGATGGGAAAAGAACCCAGACGTTCAGCTTTGTAGTTTCTATGTACCGGCTTGTGTTTCTATGGAGAAAAATTCAGAGAGCACCGGTCAAACAAATGCTGAGCCCACATTCTATTCCTAAAGATACATGTGGACCCTGTTCATCAAGGTTTGCAAAGCTTTCAGAGAGCTAGGAATGATTTTGGTGGGAGCGTGAAAGACAAGATAATTTTAGTTCAATTTTGGACAGCATCCCATCCCACCTTGTTAGAAGCTGAATTCAGTGTCAGTTTGGTGTCTGCTTGTCAGCCCACTTCTCCAGGCAATCTTCCTCTTTTAACCACTGTGTCCTCTCTTTCCTCTCCATTATGCAAATTCTACCTCCTCCAAGAGACCTTCTTCCAAAAGGCTTTTCCCTGAAAATCAGCCATAGTGATCTCTCCCTGTAAGTGTTATACTTAATTGCCCTCTATGCTCACTGTTAAAGGACAAACATCTGCACTCCTCCTAGGATGTGGTTGGAGGTGGGTGCCTACTTGGTGGTATGCTAAAAAATGCTTCACAACCAGTTCTAATTTTGTTTTTTTAAAGCCCTGATTTGTAGGGTTTGCCAGTTTCCAGGTGTAAATACTCTCATCATGACTGATGGCAAGCTACCAACATGACAACACCAAATTGGGAAGAGATGTGCATAATTGGCCCTAGTGAGCTGGTACCAGTTGGCTCCAGCATATCAATGGTGTATTAGAGATACACTTTGTGCCTCTTCAGATTTTCTTGGCCTCCCTCATCTCTTGGACCCATAAATGGTTGCTCCATCTTGGCTGCTACCACTGAACCAATGTGGGATGCATGGTTTCGTCAACTGAGCTTGACAAGATGCGTACCCATGTACCCTATTTGAAACTGATATTCATAGTCCTTGCCACATTCTGAGCTCCCTTACTCCATTCTAGTTTTTCCATAGCACTTAAAACTTTCTTATATATTTCATATAATTTATTCATTCATTAGATTTACTGTCTTTTCTGTCTCTTCCAAATAGAATGCCCCTGGGAGGGTAGGGATGTTTCTCGGTTTTGTTTAATAATGTACCCCAAATCCTTTGAATGGTGCTTTGAACAGAGGTGGTGCTCAATACGTTTTTTTAAAATTAATTAATTAATTTATTTTTGGCTGTGTTGGGTCTTTGTTTCTGTGCGAGGGCTTTCTCTAGTTGCGGCGAGCGGGGGTCACTCTTCATCGCGGCACGCGGGCCTCTCACTATCACGGCCTCTCTTGTTGCGGAGCACAGGCTCCAGAAGCACAGGCTCAGTAGTTGTGGCTCACAGGCTTAGTTGCTCCGCGGCATGTGGGATCTTCCCAGACCAGGGCTCGAACCTGTGTCCCCTGCATTGGCAGGCAGATTCTCAACCACTGCACCACCAGGGAAGCCCTCAATACTTATTTGTTGAATGAATGAATGAATGAATGAATGAGAGAAGATGGATTCTACACTCTCACTCCCCACCAAGCACCTAGGATGATACAGAGAACTCAGACTAAATAAATCCCTGTTGGTTGGTCGACTTCTGAGAAGCTGGAGAGAGAGTCCTTGACAATTAAAGTGGAAACAGACAGTTTCCATTAGACCCTGAAACTGCTCTCAGTGAACAAGCGCACAATTCTTCAGCAAGGGAAATCCAGTGCCTTCTCAGTATCAGAGAGCTTGGCAAACTGTTCTTATTCATAGTGTGATTAAAGCATTATGGGAAACACCCCCCCCAGGAAAGGGAAAAATAATTCATTAAGGTCTCATCAATTTAAATTTGTTTTCAGGAAGCAAAAATCAATCTGTCATTCTTAAAACTCACTTGGGCTTGCACACTGAATGGTTCAACCCTGCAGAATCTGCCTGCTGCTGAACTGATTAGATCTAGTAATTGGGGTTGCTGAATTTGGTTCACATACAACCCCAGCAGAACATCCGAGGCCACGCCAGGCGTAAAAGCAGGAGGGCTGTATTTCTCTAGGTGAGAGGCATTGATGATGAGGGATACCCTCGAAGAGATGAATCTTTTTTGTTTGGGGGGTTTTATTTTTATTTATTTACTTATTTTAAGATTACCATCTTTTAGGTTTTTTTGTTTTGTTTTGTTTTTTGGCCGGGCCACATGGCTCGCGGGATCCTAGTGCCCTGACCAGGGATGGAACCAGCGCCCCCTGCAGTGGAAGCAGGGAGTCTTAACCACTGGACTGCCAGGGGAGTCCCTAGGTTTTTATGTTTATTCTGATGCAACAGGTATTGAAGACATCCTATCTGCTTAGTGGTTCCACATGCTTGTGGGAAAAAATTATGATTCCAATTTTACATATGAGGAAAAATTCAAACTGAGCTCGGAAGTGCTCAGATCTACATAAGAACCACATCGAAAGCTAGAGGCTTAAAATAATCACCAAGTTATTTACTTCCCAATTTGCTTATCAGCAGTTTATGCTGGGCCCAGATGAACCTGGGACACCAGGCTCCAGGAGTCCTCACCTGGACTCTGTTATGCATCTTTGGTCAGCAGTGGGGTATTCTGGCCATTGGCTGGGCTGATGCGGGCAACTGGGCAATGTGCTTTTCTTCATCCAGCAGGCTAGCACAGGCTTATTTACATGGCAGCAAGAGGGTTCCAAGAGAGTTAGTCTCTCTCTCTCTCTCTCACTTTTTTTTAAATTTTAATTTTATACTGGAGTATAGTTGATTTACAATGTGTTCGTTTCAGGTATACAGCAAAGTGATTCAGTTATACATATGCATATATCTATTCTCTTTCAGATTCTTTTCCCATATAGGTTATTACAGAATACTGAGTAGAGTTCCTTGTGTTACAGAGTAGGTCCTAGTTTATTAACTATTTAATATATAGTAGTGTGTATATGTTAATCCCCAACTCCTAATCTATCCCTCCACCCTACCTTTCCCCTTTGGTAACCATAAGTTTGTTTTCTATGTCTGTGAGAGAGTGAGTCTCCTGAAGCCTTGGCTCAGAACTGGTACACAGCCACTCCCATTTTGTTCTTTTGGTCAAATCAGGTCATGACACTAGTCCAGATTCAAGAGGTGGGGAAACAGATTCTATCTCTTGCTGGGAGTTCCTGCAAGGCTACATAACAAGGCATTCACTCCAGACAGGATGAAGAATCAAAACATTTGCCATAATGCTTGGCCAGCAGAAGGCATTTGTGGTTATCCTGTCTTATACTGAACTCCCCCCTTTTTTTTTTTTTTTTTTTTTTTTTGCGTTACGCGGGCCTCTCACTGTTGTGGCCTCTCCCGTTGCGGGGCACAGGCTCCGGACGCGCAGGCTCAGCCCCCATGGCTCCCAGGCCCAGCCGCTCCGTGGCATGTGGGATCTTCCCGGACTGGGGCACGAACCCGTGTCCCCTGCATCGGCAGGCGGACTCTGAACCACTGTGCCACCAGGGAAGCCCTCCCTTTTTCTTAATTTCTACTGTATTTATGGTGTTAGACGCTCCATTTGGTTAGCTGAATTGTGAGTTATGCAGCAGTGGATGAATGCGTTGCTGACCACCATCTCAGCTTTGTTTTTCGTTTTTGGCTGTGCTGAGCAGCTTGCGTGATCTTAGTTCCACGACCAGGGATTGAACCCGTGCCCCTTGCAGTGGAAGTGCAGAGTCCTAACCACTGGACCACCAGGGAAGTCATGACCACCGTCTCAGCTCTGGGCCACACTGAAAAACCCTTCCTCATCATCTTCCTCTCTACCTCCATCTTCTCCTTACTGGCCACCAGCTTGCTTTTTAGCCACTATATCGCTATTTCTAAGAATGATGTAGTTACGGGGAGTCGCTGTGGCTACTGAGAGCTAGTAGCTTATATTTACCATTCTCAAGATTCCAGCTTCTTGGCATGAATTCCCCTAGCCCTTAGCCAACCTACAGTTTAAGTAGAATATTTCTATAATTTATTCAGGTTATGTAGGGTTGGGATGGGTTTAGGACATGCAATGGAAGGAGGAAAAAATAATTCTGCATTACTGGTAAGGAGAAACTTGACAGTAAATGAACTAAGCACTTTTTCTATCGTAGGAAGCTTGGGATATGGAGTCTGAACTGGATTTGAATTCGCAACTTACCTACCACATATTCTTGGGCAAGTTACTTAATTTCTCTGGACAATAATAGCACCTCCACAGTTGTTGTAAAGCATAAATGAAATAAAAATATGTAACACTCCTGGCACATATTAAATGTTGAAAAGCACTTAGTTTCTTTTGTTGCAAGCTGTTGCATTCACCTTAATAGGAATCCCCAAATCCCTAACTTTTTCATCTAAAATTCTTCATTAGTTGTTGGAGGATTTAACTCTGAGAAGGGGAAGGACCTGTAGGAGTGTCTGAAGGATAATGATACAGTGTATTTATAGTTGGGAAACAATATGCCACTCCAGGAATTCAATGTGCAACTCCCCCAGCATCTAAAGGGTATGGGAAAGTGAGGACCCCAGTAAAGGAAAGTGGGGCCCTCAGTAAAGGAAAGTGAGGCCCCCAGTAAAGGAAAGTGAGGCAACATGATCCTGGCTGTGCCTGGTTCACCAGTTCTACACTTGCCCTCAATGGCTGGTAACCCCCTGACCCTGGGTGTTCTGAGAAACATGTCACCAGGTCTTGGGTGCCTCTAGCAGGGATAAGAGGAAGGGGAGGTGGGGGAAAGGGAGAGTCTCAGGTAGGAAAGAGGGCAAACCAAGAACTGCCCCCCCCAGCAAAAAAAGAGTTGGAATTGGTACCATGTGGCGATTTACAGTTTACACAGCACTTTAATATACATTATTTGAGCTTCCCAGCAATATAAGAGAAAGGTATTATTGACCCAGTTTTTTAAATGAGGAAACTGATACTCAAAATGCTTAAGTGGCTTTACCAAGATTGCATAGCTAGTCAATGGCAGGCAGGACTTACACTCAGGTCTCCCAATTTCCCACCTGTACTGTCAGGTGCGTTGCACATATGTTGTCAGGGAGAGGTTGGAAAAGGGCCACCCACATTGTGGTGAGAGTCAACAGTGTCACAGGCCATTCAGGATGAAGGACAGCTGTTCGTGTGTTGCCCATAAACACATTCAACCATTATTTGGTGACCCGTGGTCTAAAGGTGGGGAGAAAATGAAAAGGCAATTATAACAGTATGATAATTGTAACTTTGAAGAGTCTATGCTTTTGGGAGAGTAAATTGGGGTAAACACCTAATCTAGCTTGGGGACAGTTGGATACACTTCCTGGAGAAGTGTCATCCACGTTAAGAGCTACAGGGCAAGCACGAGAGGCCCCACCAGGTGAGCAGGTTTTAGAAGAAAGTACAGGACACAGAGGCTAGAGAAAGCAGAGAAACTGAAACTCATGTGAGCTTGGGAGTTGACTTCAGAGAGGAAAGCAAAGTTCATACTCTAAATGGCTTTGTACATCCAGTTAAGAGCCTTGGACTTTAGCCTGAGGGCAATGCAAAGCCCTCAGGGAAATTACATGATTGGATGCACATCTTGGACTGATGCTCTGGCTGCAGTGTGGAGAATGGATTGGCCAGGGGCAGGACCACAGGCAGGGAGACCAGGTGGGAGGCTTTGCAGTCATCCAGAGAAGAGACACTGATGGGATGGAACAGAGTGGAAGAAGTGGACTGATTAGAGAGCAATTCGGGAATAATATGGTGGAACTGCTAGAACTGGTGGTTGCTTGGATATGGAGTGGAGGGAAATGGGAGATAAAGGCCCTATTGGCTGAGGGAGGAAATGCTTGCTAGAGGAGGGGCAGACTTGTCAGAGTGAGACAGAGAAGGATGGAGAGATACATTCAGGTTGGGATACAATAATACCAGATAGCATTTCTTCAGCACTTAACTGTGAACCATATGTTGTGCATGTATTGTCTCATTTATTCCTCACAATAATAACTCCCATTCCTGAGCCCTGGTACCACATACCAGGCACCATGCCAAGGACTTTAAATGAACTGACTTATTCATGGTTACCTTAAGAGTTGGGTTATCATAATTCAAAAAGACACATGCACCCCAATGTTCACTGCAGCACTATTTACAATAGCCAGGTCATGGAAGCAACCTAAATGCCCATTGACAGATGAATGGATAAAGAAGATGTGGTACATATATACAATGGAATATTACTCAGCCATAAAAAGAAACGAAACTGGGTCATTTGTAGAAACGTGGATGGACCTAGAGACTGTCATACAGAGTGAAGTAAGTCAGAAAGAGAAAAAAAAATTTCGTATATTAATGCATATATGTGGAATCTAGAAAAATGGTACAGAGGAACCTGTTTGCAAGGCAGAAATAGAGACACAGATGTAGAGAACAAACATATGGACACCAAGGGGGGAAAGCGGGGGTAGGGGGGTGGTAGTGGGATGGGATGAATTGGGAGATTGGGATTTATACATACACTAATATGCATAAAATAGATAACTAATAAGAACCTGCTGTATAGCACAGGGAACTCCACTTCGCTGTACAGTAGAAACTAACACAACATTGTAAAACAACTATACCTAAATAAGAAAAAAGGAAGAAGAGCTGGGTTATGATTTTCCCCCATTTTACCCATGAAGAGACTGAGTTTCAGAGAGATTAAATAATGCATCCAAGCCCCACAGCTCATAGTTAACACTAGGACCAGTCTGTGGCAGGGCCCTTGCTTTTATTCACTGACCAGATTGCTTCCATGTTGAGTGTTCAGGGCCTCTGGCCTCCCCAAGACAGTGTGTCCAGAGGTATATAGTTGGAGTCCTGAGACTGAAGCTCAGGTGAGAAATACGAGCTGGGAATGCAGGCTTGTGACTTCTCAGCTTGGAGATTATATTTAAAGCCACGGAGGTGACTAAGCCGTGCAGGCTAAGAAGAAAAGAAGACAGTGGGCAGAAGTCTGAGGAAGCCCAGTCCACAGGCCCGTGGACAAGGAGCCTGCCTGCAGCAGGGCTGGACAAGGGAAGACATGGGACACTGAGGAGAGGAGGGGAGGCTTTTTAGGGGTGTGTGGCCACCTGTGTCGGTGCTGGGAGGACCCTGAGGAAGGTGAGGGGGTGAGCGGATGGTGTCAGCACCGTGGAAGCGGCCTCTGCACGAGCCGAGTCAGTGCAGTGCTGAGTGGGCCCCGGAAGGGAAGGGAAGGGAGGAGTGGGGAGGGGCAGAGCCCTCTGTCCCTCGTTCAAGAATTCTCAGTACAGGGCTTCCCTGGTGACTGAGTGGTTGAGAGTCCGCCTGCCGATGCAGGGGACACGGGTTCGTGCCCCAGTCCGGGAAGATCCCACATGCCGCGGAGCAGCTGGGCCCATGAGCCATGGCCGCTGAGCCTGCGCGTCCGGAGCCTGTGCTCCGCAAGGGGAGAGGCCACAGCAGTGAAAGGCCCGCGTACCGCAAAAAAAAAAAAAAAAGAATTCCTATTGAAGGGGACAAATGAACTTATTTACAAAACAGAAGTAGAGTCATGGATGTAGAAAAAAACTTATGGTTACCAGGGGATAAGGGGGGTTGGGGAGGGATAAATTGGGAGATTGGGATTGACATATACACACTACTATATATACAATAGATAACTAATAAGGACCTGCTATATAGCACAGGGAACTCTACTCAATACTCTGTAATGACCTATATGGGAAAAGAATCTAAAAAAGAGTGGATATATGTATAACTGATTCACTTTGCTGTACACCTGAAACTAACACAACACTACATCAATTATACTCCAATAAAAAATTTAAAAGAAAGATCAATTTCTCAAAGGCATTTTATACACACACACACACACACACACACACTCATAACAAGTCCACAATGAGTAATAAAAAATACAATAGTGTGTGACTAAAAGTTGTGACTGTAATAAAACACTGAATGAAAAGAATCCCTATTGAAAAACAAATACAAAAACAAGAAACAGAAAGAAAAAACAAGAAAGAAAAAGAGGGACTTCCCTGGTGGCACAGTGGTTAAGAATCCACCTGCCAATGTAGGGGACACGGGTTCGAGCCCTGGTCCGGGAAGGTTCCACATGCCACAGAGCAGCTAAGCCCGTGCGCCACAACTACTGAGCCTGCGCTCTAGAGCCCGCGAGCCACAACTACTGAAGCCCGTATGCCACAACTACTGAAGCCCGTGCGCCTAGAGCCTGTGCTCCACATCAAAGAGAAGCCACCACAATGAGAAGCCTGCGCGCCGCACGGAAGAGTAGCCCCCGCTCGCTGCAACTAGAGAAAGCCCTGCGCGCAGCAAAGACCCAACACAGCCGAAAATTAATTAATTAATTGATTTAAACACACACACACACACAAGAGCTATTTAAAAAAAGAAAAAGAAAAAAGAATCCCTACAGAGAGGGCCACGTGGTGAGGAACGGAGGTCCCTGCCAACCACGCACATGAACCTGCCCGGCAAGTAAGTGAATTCCCGAGGAGTTAGATAGATGCCTGCAGCTCTGCTGGGTATCTTGACTGCAACCTCCAGAGAGACTTTAAGCCAGGACCACCCCACTAAGCTGCTCCTGGATTCCTGACTCTTAAAAACTGTGTAAATCAATACATTTGTGTTGTTTTAAGCTGCTAGTTTTTGGGTAATTGGTTTTGCTGCCGTAGATATGGTCGCTGAAAACTAGGAGGATGAGAAAGGATAGCACTATGTTTGAGTGTCAGACTTCAGAGGTGGAACGGTTGGGGGTTCACCACAACGGATGTCTGAAGGGGATGAGAAGGGTGGACACCGAGGCTGAGAGTTCCAAGAAACTGACATGTTGGCCAGGCTATCTGAATATGTACTGAAGTTATCCAAATAAAGGCTGAACGCAATTTAAAGAAAAAGACTATGGAACTTCCCTGGCGGGTCCAGTGGTTAAGACTCTGCGCTTCCACTGCAGGGGGCACGGGTTTGATCCTTGGTTGGGGAACTAAGATCCCGCACGTCGCACAGCAAAAAAAAAAAAAGAAAAGAAAAAGGAAAACACCGTGAAGCACAGGCTAGGTCTTGAATGAGCAGGGGATGTGGGAAGACGACGTCAGTGGTCGGGGTCAGACGGCAAAAGCAGGAATCTTTACAGAAAACTGGGGGATTCATGATTTGAAAGCAACACAAGCTAGTGAGGAGGACCCCAGTCTCTCTCTGGATTCCAGGTCCTCGTGGTATGGCAGCATGAGCTCTGCACTTAGGAGAGACTTGCAAGTAGCTACGTTATACTTAAAGCCAAGAGCTGGGGATCCACTCAAGCGAGCCGCTAAGAGTATAAACGTAGGAAAGTACCTTAACCATGGCGTGGGAACGCAGAGTGGTACCGTAAATGGTTTGGGAAGAAAGGGAGTAGGGGAGGGTGTGTGTTTGCGTGTGCGTGCGCGCATGCGTGTAGAACTGAGGAGGAAGTGTGAATTAAAGCTGAAGCACATTCAGAAGGATTCAGGCAAGGTTAATTCCCTGGCTTGTGAGTTTTTAGGCTATCCCTCCAGTCCTTGTCACAGCACTAATTCAATTTATCAGTAGTTCATGCCTATCGTATGCGCATGGCTGGAGTCTCAGAAACGCAGAGGCTCTGCATGTTAAACATGGCATTTGAGTCACACTCATTCAAGACACTGAGACTATTTTCTCAGCTAAGATTAAACTTGAAGTTTATTTTTTGCACATAAAATATTGTTATTGCAAAAGTTCAATTTATTCTTCACATTGTTTGAAAGAATATTAGCTAGAAAACAGACTTCTAAAGACATTTTTCCAATTCTATACAGGTAGATGAGAAATATTTGCTGCTACATGGTTGGTGTCTATTTTTGGTTGCAGGGGTTATTCTATTTCTTTTTGTAAAAAATGCACTTTCTATTCCTGAAAACTTCCTATAGAAAATAATTCAGTGTTTGAGACTTATTCAGGTTTTGTAGAACAAGTAAAAGCTGCTTAAATGTATAAATATATGCTTATGTAACAGGAAAGTTCTGAGTTGGAGTCATAAAGGTGAAAATTTGAAGTCCTATAAAGAATGGGGATGGTTGTGTCCATATACAATATATGAAAACATACATTATTTTAAGGGTAGGAAAAATATAAACTTAGAGAAGTTTCCCTAGGTGTCAAATGACAGTTCTGAAAATAAATAAAAGAAGATAGGAGATAAGGAAGGGAGGTTACTTCGTGTTCACTTAACATGTGGAAACAGCTAGAACTAAAGAATCCATTGAGTGTCTTCTGAAGCTAGAACAATGTAGCATTCTAGCAGCTGTGACATCATTTTTTTAAAATAGCTGCTTTCACCAACAGATAGCAGTTTATAATGAAAACGTTTTTTCATTTCTTTGGGGAAGAGGGAGGGGAAAGTTGGGAGAAAGGGTGACTAGTGACTAAGTGAGATAAATGTTCTAATTGTCCCCAATCTCCATGTAAATAGAAATGTAACTGGCACCAAGCTGCAAGGTCACGTGCACATTCTCTCATGAAAATATTAAGCAAATACTCCATTCAATTGTTTGGTGTTATGACTAGTAAGTCATTAACATGATGAATTTTATTATTAGCCGACTGTTAACAGATTACAAGCAATCAACAGTAATGAGACAAAAATCTCCCTGGATGCTTCCATGATGACTTTGATAAGGGTGATAAAGATGTTGTCCCCAGAGGCGTCCTGGGGCCAGGGCTGTGATGTTGGGAATGCACAGAGGGCTGGCACCCACCCAGGGCCAGCCTCAGCCCTGGCAGGCGGTGGCTTTGCTTTCAGAGTCCCTCTGTGCCCCACCTAGTCTTCTGTCCCTCGGGATGTAAAATTTCATTGCTTTCGGAGTCACAGAGAAACCTTGTTGCCGGTGGTGTGCTGGGAAAGTTGGCTGTTGAGAAAGTTTCAGTGGTATGAATGCTCCCGCGCCATGGAAGATTTTCAAGCTCCCCAAATGGGAACGAGCTGGGAAGAGTCGTGTACAGTGTGCTCTTGGGATCTAGAGTGGCTGGCTCCAGGACACACGCGCCTGCTGCGCCCACTCCACCCCCAGACGCCCCTTCCGGCCAGATGCAGCTACTAGCCCACCAGCAGTGCCTTATTTATAAGGTTTGGACTCCCTTCAAAAGGGAAGTCTCTCTGAAAAAGCTGGGGGTGTGTTCTCCTCCCCTTCGTCCTCTTCCTTTTCCTCTCACTTTCCTCTGAGAATTTGCCCGTGACAACTCTGCTGGACATTGTGCCAGACACTGGGATGCAAAGACTAGTCAGACTTCACCTCTGACAGTAAGAACCCGTGGTTTAGCTGGTGGAGAGCAACATAGGAAGGCAATAAATGTTTACCTCTTCAGTGGTAGAAGATCGCACAGAGCACGGTCGGATGCAGAGGAGAGGAGTGGTTAATTCTATGCAATACAGGAATGAATATATAAGGAAAGGGTTCAGGAAGATGCTGGCACTGGAGTTCAATCATCAGAAGCGTCCATGTTTGAATTTGCGTTTACGACTGAATTCAGGTCAAGTAAAGGCCAAACCGAGATAACAAAAAGAGCAGCAGCAAGTTTTCGCAGAGCACATCCTAGGGGCCAGGTGTTCTTCTAAGCCCACGTATGATCTCGTGTAATTCTGGTAGCAACTTCATGAGGATTGTACTCTTCATACCCTTTTATCAGATGAGAAGGTTGAGGCACAGGGAGGTTAAGTCACTTGCTAAAGACCAAAGCGCTAGTAAGACGTGGAGTCAAGATGGAACTCAAGGCATTCTGACTCTAGAGCTATTATCTCAACCGTTGATGATATACAGTTGACCTTTGAACAACGAGGGGGTTAGGGGTGCCCACACCTCCCCCGAACACCCAACACACACAGTAGAAAATCCACACACGGCTATCTCTGTCCCCCAAACAAAGGGATTGATAAATCACACCCAAGGGCAGGAAGCTGAAACCGTTTGGATAGAATCAGGACTTAGGAGTTCAAATAGGGAAAGTGGAGAGGCTTAAACCATCACCCGCACCCTCAAATATCCACGGGCTTGACATCAGTCCTGTATCGGCAGAGTGCTCAGATGTTCTGTGTGCACCCGTGCCACTCAAGACCGTGCCAGCTCGGCAGGAGTTTATTAGCTATACGTGTAAGTCATAAGTGCACCATGAAGAAATTTTCTGTAACCAATTCCAGTCATAATTGGATTAGATACTTATTTAGTGCAGATTTCAATAAAGCTGCAATATTAATTTCATGTTCAAGGAAACAAAACTGCTTTGTAGAGATCAAATGACACCACATTAAATTGGCATTGAAGACTGCCCACTGGCAGAGTTTTGGGTACGCATGGGGTTGGATTCTCTTGAAACAAAGCTTTGAAATCACTAATGCCATTTTGTACAACATAGTGTGCAAACAGATGTTCTCTGCCGTACTGAAGACGAAATATAGAACAGCTTAAATACAGAGCTGGACCTGAGGCTATGGGGCCTTATTATGAAACACAACATGTGTGAGTTAATTTGGCAAAACATGATCCAGCACAGTAAACTGCTGATGGTAAGGACTATCGGTTTTGTAGTTTGGTTTGGACTCAATGTATACATTTGCCTTGGTTTTACTGTGGTATAAGAAGCATAAAGAATTTATCTCCCTTAGGCTAATATTGCAAATTCCAACTTCTATCTCACCCTTCTTTTAGACGTTTTGGGTTTTTAAAGTTTTTCCAATTCTTGAAAACTGGGATTTTGACACTTAGCCAGGATGACTTGTGGGCATCCAGAGCGTGGTTCATTTGTTCTTTTTGAATGTTTTCTCTTTCCCTAGTGCTTATCTACTACCCCCAAAGGCAGTGGTTTTCAGTTTCCTGTAGTGAGTGTGTAGATAAAGCACTTAGAAATGCGTTTAGGGACTTCCCCGGTGGTCCAGTGGTTAAGACTTCGCCTTCCAATGCAGAGGCGATTGTGCGGGTTCAGTCTCTGGTTGGGGAGCTAAGATCCCGCATGCCTTGTGGCCAGAAAACCAAAAAACATAAAACAGAAGCAATATTGTAACAAATTCAATAAAGACTTTAAAAAATGTGGTCCACATAAAAAAAAAATCTTAAAACAAAAACAAGAAATGCCTTTAGGTAGGCAACGGCAGAGAAGCCAGCTCTCAGCTACCAGGGAGTTTGGGAAGGCGAGTATTTTTAGTTGAGGGCGATATCCTAATCAAAATCAGGGTATTGCTGGTAAGGAAGAAACAGAGATGAATAGTGGGTGGGAAACTAGCAGAGTCTGTTGAAGTGAATAAATAAAGGAAAAAAATTCAAAACCATTCTCACATTTCTCTCTATTCAGTCCCTCCTTCCCACTGTTCTTTCCTTGCTAACTTAAAAGCAGTGGTGTCCTGATAAATGTTTCCCATGTGGCTATCTGGGGGGAAAAGCTCTGTTTGCCAGTTTCTGTGATATAAATATTCCCACCTCAGTGGGTTTCGAGCTACCAGCGTGATGCCACTGAGCACGAAGATGGGCAGAGATTTGCAATAGTACCATCACAGCGTCTTTCCACCAGACAGATAGGACAGGAGTAATGGCCTCAAGACGCTAGATAGTGGGAAAATGCTGTGTTAGTTTGATGGGGCTGCCATAGTAAAATACCACAGATGGGAGGCTCCAACAACAGAAATTTATTGTCTCATAACCCTGGAGGCTGGAAGTCCAAGATCAAGGTGTCAGCAGAGCTGGTTTCCTCTGAGGCCTCTCCTTGCCTTGCAGAAGACACCACTCAGATTGGATTAGGGCCCACCCTAGTGGCTTCATTTTACCTTAATTACTTCTGTAAAGGTCCTATTTCCAAATACAGTTACATTCTCAGGTGCTGGGGGTTAGGACTTCAGTATATGAGTTTTGAGAGGGGACACAATTCAGTCCATAATGAATGTAGTAAAATAATTAGAAAGCAATGAATTTTGAGTATTTCTTTGTTTTTAATACCATTTATTGAATTATATGTTTATAAAATTTAGGTTTTAATAATGGCTATGCTTTTTTTTAGGCTGAGTCATAAACCATTTTATTTATACACCACATCTTTTTTATCCATTCATCTATGGATGAACACTTAGGTTGCTTCCATATCTTGGCTATTGGAAATAAGGCTGCAATGAGCACAGGAGTGCATATATCTTTTCCAAATAGTGTTTTTGTTTTCTTTGGAAAAAATACGCAGAAGCGGAATTGCTGGATTGTATGGCAGTTCTATTTTTTAAGTTTTTGAGGAACCTCTATACTGTTTCCCATAGTGGTTGCAATAATGGCTATGCTAACAGCTGACTTGAAAAATTCCTAAAGATTGAAAATCAGCTCTCGTGAGCTGGTATGAACTGATTCCAGCACTGCTTTAAAAGAAAATAAAAGCTTAAGAAACTTCCCCCCCACCCCAGCTCCCCCAAATCAAACCAGCAAAAGACAAAGCACAACGTGCCAGTGTCAATTTTCCTAAAAACCTTTTCCCGGCAAAATCTCATTATTATGAGAAAACAACATAATCCCCAGGATTATTGGGGGGAGATAGATCTTGAACAAATAATCATTTAAGTAATTAATTTATAGTAGTTCTAACTGCTAGCGGGAACATATATAAGGCACTACAGGAGAAACTAACCTCACCCAGGAGATTACAGAAGACTTATCTTGGGAAGTGACATTTAACCTGTATTATGGGCTAAATTTCTCACCCTTCTCTCCCCGCCAAATTCATGTGTTACAGCACTAACTCCCAGCACTTCAGAAAGTGACTGTATTTAGAGACAAGCTCTTTACAGAGGTGATTACTTTAAAACGAGTCTTTAGGGTGGACCCCAATTCAATCTGACTTGTGTCCTTATAAGAAGAGGAAATTTGGGAATGCCCTGGTGGTCCAGTCTTTAAGACTCCGTGCTCTCACTGCCGAGGGCCCAGGTCCAATCCCTGGTTGGGGAACTAAGTTCCCACAAGACACGGCCAAAAAACCCCACAAAAAAACAACAAAAAAAAGGAAATTTGATCACACAGAAACACTAGGGATGTGCACGCAGAGGAAAGACCATGTGAAGACACAGTGGGAAGATGGCCTTCTGGAAGCCAAGGAGAGCCAATCCTGCCAGCACCTTGATCATGAACTTCCAGCCTCCAGAACTCTGAGAACATAAATGTCGGTTGTTTAAGTCACCCAGTCTATGGTATTTTGTTACATCAGCCAGAGCAAACTAATGCAACTTGGGGCCCAGGAGTAAGTAGGGGCTGGTTAGACCAAGGGGTGGCAGGAGCACATTCTAAACAGAGGAAAAAAAAAAAAAATAGAGGAAAGAGCATCTGGTTGGATCCTCAAAGCAACAGATAAAAGGCTCATAATCGAATCTACAATGGTGGTTAGGAGTGTGGGGCCTGGAGTCAAAAGAGCTGGACTCAACTCAACTCAACCTTGGGAAAGTCATGTGACGCTTTATTTTCAAATCTATAAAATGCAGTTAATACTAGGTTCTATTGTAGCGTTGTTAGAGGGAGGGTTAAAGTGCTTAGCTGTAAAGTATTTAACTCAGTGACTGCCACATACTGCTGGAATTGCTAAAAAAAAAAAAAATGTTAGAAATCGCTTCTTGTCTGAGAATAACTCATAGCCTCAAAGTTTAGTTGGAATGTTACCTACCGTGGCAAGTCTTCACTGGTTCCACTCCAACCTGTGTAAAATCATTTTCTCTCCCTTATTGGGAAGTAAGACCATCTGTTTCTCAAATCTGGATTCTCCATTTCGCGTTACTGAAGGTTTGGATTCTGTCCTAGTGTCTTTTGCTATGGGCCATGCAAACCTGTCATTTGAAAAAAGAAGTACAATTAGGCCTTTGGGGAGTGAGGACTGACTAGGCCGTGCATAGAAACCACAATGGTTTGGAGGAACTGGACCAGGAGAGGGGACTCTAGCTCTGCCAGGTGTTTGGCCCCTATTCCTGGGCTCTCATGGGCTAGGAAGTGCCAGCATCCTGAAAAAGAGCCACTGTCGGGACACCACTAAGTGCTAAGAGAATGAGGGCACTTTGAGAAGGCACTGCCCTGTGACACCAGGAGATTGATTCATAAGCCCCTAGGCGACTGGAAATCCAGCAGGAAGGTAGTACTGGTGGGTGGGTTACGGCAAAGAGAAACTCGCACCCTGGCTTCTGAGCCAGGCTGGAGTGCTTTCATGCCCCCAAATTAGGGACTTCAATGACTTCCCTGGTGGTCCAGTGGTTAAGACTCCACGCTCCCAATGTAAGGGGCTCGGGTTCGATCCCTGGCCGGGGAACTGGGGAACTAAGATCCTTTCAAGCCGCGTGGCACGGCCAGAAAAAAAAAATTAGAGACTTTAGGGACACTATAGCAGGTTATGCATTCACAGCACCATTGTATGTACTATGTTTATCTGTAAATTCCCTCCCCCCACTCAGATTCTTAACGACAAGTGTCTTATCTTTTCTCTCTGCATCCTCCACGCTTAGCCTAATGCTGAGCCTCTATATTTATTGAATAACATCCTTCTTTATTGATTAAGCATTTGAGACCTAGTAATTGAGTGACTTGCTTAAGGTCATACATCTCGTAGATAAATTATATCCAAAAGCCAAAGCGTCCATGGGTTGAGACTTTGCTCTTGCCAGCAAAGCCTTCAGGACAAGGGATGTGTCTTATGCTTTCCCAAGTGTTTGGTACCATGGTTAGCCCATGGTCAAGCACAGGAAGAACCTGGCAATACAGCCATATATATATATTTTTAATATTTATTTATGGATTTATTTGGCTGCACTGGGTCTTAGTTGCAGCACATGGGCTTCTCTCTAGTTGTGGTGTGTGGGTCCTAGAGCACACGGGCTTAGTTGCCGCACAGCATGTGGGATCTTAGTTCCCTGACCAGGGATCGAACCCGTTTCCCCGGCATTAGAAAGCAGATTCTTAACCACTGGACCACCAGGGAAGTCCCTCTAGAAGGTAGTCAGTGGATTGATAGATAAAGCTGTTTGCCTGGAGTCTAGAGCAGATAAACCTTCTCATCCAATTCTGGCTCCAGGGAAGCACCCACAATCATTCTCATTCATTCATTCAAAGATGTTACTTGTCAGACTTTTGTTTTTTTGGCTGTGCCTTGTGGTATGTGGGATCTTAGTTCCCCTGACTCATGCCCCCTGCAGTGGAAGCGCGGAGTCTCAACTACTGGACGGCAAGGGAAGTCCTGTCAGCTTTTTTTTTTCTTTTACATATGACTTTTACTTTTATGCTCAGCAAGGTAATGAACGCAGCATGGGCTTTTATTCTTTCCTTCAACATATATTTATGGAGCAGTATCCCAAGTATTCACTGTGTAAGGGCCAGTAAATCCACCTCTGTGCGTTTCAGTTTACACATGTATAAAATGAGGAAAATAACACCTATTTCCAGACTGGCACAAAATGTAAAAAAGGGCGAGGACGCGAAAGCTTGGCGTGTATTAATGTCACTTAAACTCCGCCCCTCTCCCCCCTACCTCCCCATCCCCCATCAGGGCCAGTGACAGCTGATTATTTCACTTCTCTGTTGCAGTGCTGGGGAGGCAAGGAGGGGGGAGCTTCTCAAATGTTGACGCCCTGAAGACATCCCCAGGTGGGGTCTCTCCTAGGTCTGGCACATTAATAATGCAGAGTAAATATACATTGAGTCATTTGTTCTGGCCTCTGGAATGAATGTAACAGTTTAATAATGCAGTAAAAGTGAGATTCATCACACAGCTTCTCGTTCTGGCCATGGCCTCTTCCTATACATCGAGAAAAGAAAGTTCCCACCAAAATAGGATTATGTTGTTTTGACATAAATATGTCCTGCCAGTCCCTTCTGGCTTGCAGAGTTTCTGCTGAAAGATCAGCTGTTAACCTTATGGGGATTTGCGGCAGAGGCCGGCGTGACGTTGCACAGCCTGAGGCGCGCCGCGCGTTCTTCCGGGGGAGTTGTCCCTGGATCTCGGGACCCTGGCAGAGGCGGGCTGCACAGGCTCCGCGGAATGGGGGTGTGGATAGTGACCTGTGCTCGCACACAGGCTTCTTGGTGGCGGCAGCAGCAGCCTTAGCGTCTCATGCCCGTCTCTGGGGTCCGCGCTTTTAGCCGCGGCTCGCGCCCGTCTCTGGAGCTCCTTTAAGCGGCGCTCTCCATCCCCTCTCCTCGCGCCACAGGAAACAAAGAAGGAAGAAAAAGTCTCTTGCCTCTTCGGCTGGTCCAGACTTTTCCCCGGACTCCCTCCCGGCTAGCCGTGGCGCACTAGCCCCCTACAGGCTGTGTTCACGCCGCCAACCCCAGTTCTCTCCCGGCGCTCCGACCGAAGCCCAAGCCTCAACTCCAGGCCCTGCCCGCCCCGGCGGGTGAGCAGACAAGCCTTCGCACCAGGAAACAAAGAGGGAAGAAAAAGTCTCTTGCCTCTTCGGCTGGTCCAGACTTTTCCCCGGACTCCCTCCCGGCTAGCCGTGGCGCACTAGCCCCCTACAGGCTGTGTTCACGCCGCCAACCCCAGTTCTCTCCCGGCGCTCCGACCGAAGCCCAAGCCTCAACTCCAGGCCCTGCCCGCCCAGGCGGGTGAGCAGACAAGCCTCTCGGACTGGTGAGTGCCAGTCGGCCCTGATCCTCTGTGTGGAAATCTCCCCACTTTGCCCCCCGCACCCCTGTTGCTGTGCTCTCCTCCGCGGCTCCGAAGCTTTCCCCCTCCGCCACCGTCAGTCTCCGCCCGCGAAGGGGCTTCCTATTGTGTGGAAACCTTTCCTCCTACACAGCTCCCTTCCACTGGTGCGGGTGCCGTCCCTATCCTGTTTTCTTTTGCCCTACCCAGGTACGTGGGGGGTTTCTTGCCTTTTGGGAGGTCTGAGGTCTGAGGTCTTCTGCCAGC
>NW_020175436.1:599754-638517 GCF_003031525.2 Neophocaena asiaeorientalis asiaeorientalis | reverse complement strand
CTGTTTTCTTTTGCCCTACCCAGGTACGTGGGGGGTTTCTTGCCTTTTGGGAGGTCTGAGGTCTGAGGTCTTCTGCCAGCGTTCAGTAGGTGGTCTGTAGGAGTTGTTCCACGTGTAGATGTAGTTCTGGTGTATCTGTGGGGAGAAAGGTGATCTCCGCGTCTTACTCTTCCGCCATCTTCCCGGAAGTCCCCCGTCATTAATGTCTTTACGTCTGAAACTGAAGGAAACAAGTGATGACGCTACTGTGTTTCGTCCTGGGCCAAAAGGAAAGAAGAAATGGGATCATCCTTACACCTACACGCTCATGCTCTTCTCACGTGTTGTTTCATTCTCTGCCTCTCTCTTTCCCCACATATATGGACGGGGCTCATGTTAAAGCTGTCCTCTGGGCATTATGCTAAGTGAAATAAGTCAGAGAAAGACAATTACTGTGTGATGTCACTTATATGTGGAATCTAAAAAACACAACAAACTAGTGAATATAACAAAAAAGAAGCAGACTCACAGATATAGAGAACAAACTAGTGGTTGCCAGTGGGGAGAGGGAAGGGGGAGTGTTAATCTAGGGGTAGAGGGCAAAAAAAAGGGTTATTATGGGATTAGGTGAAATCATGTGTGTGAAACTTTTGAAAATTGTAAAGCACTATAAAATTTAAAGAATCTCTCATTCAGTTAAAATAAAATAAAATAAAATAACAAATAACCCAAAACTGCCCTCTGAACTACAAACAAATGCTTGTTGTCCTGAAATGGATCATTGGGCATTGTGTACCTGGCCCTTCCATACTCACTGCCAGCAGTAGCACCAGAGCACCTCACCCTGTTCAGGAGGGGCAGCTCTAAGGAAAGGGTAACCACTCTACACACGGGGGTCTCCTGGGTGAAGAATGGGGGGTTCTGTGGGATCTGGACCTGCCTTCATTCATTTAAGGCTCCCTCCCACGCAGGGGTTCTCTGGCTGCTCCCAGGCACTCACCCAGAGTGGGGCTGCTCGCCGGCCACACCAGGCCGCCTGCTGTCTCCCTTGTAAGTGGGTGTGTGGAAAAGGGGCTGCAGGAGGAAGAATTCAAATGACTCAGAGCATCAGGGCTATTAGGCCTGCAAACTGGGGCCGGGGGAGAACCAAAGAGCATCATTTTCCTACAGTCGCTCTATTGCATAAAAGACTGAACGCTCTATTGCGTTTTCACCTGAAGATGGGGAAATGAACACTTAACTGAAAGTTACGCGTATTAAATAGCAGAGTTGTGCCAAAGGGTCCAGTGGAGTTCACCATGGCGTGTACATGTGGCCTCAGCCCCCAAACTCAGCCCCCAACTTTCTATGCATCCCTTCAAATATTTTGGAAAATCTATAGGTTTCTTGTCAAGTTTACATGCATTACTTTATCTAATCCTCAGGGTCACAGACTAGGGTGAGGGAGTGAGGTACTTGCCTCTTGTGCAAAATTTAAGGGGGTGCCAAAGACCCCACCCCAACTCAGGAGTCAAGATAAATATTTCAATGCAATATTTTTAAAAATAAAAATTAATGAAAAAAATATCAACGATGAAAAAAATATCAAGATTTAAAATAAAGACAGGATATCCGTGTTAGTGATTTTTTTCTTTGGCCTCAGCTCCGAAATGTCTGGGCCTGGCACTGCTAATCCTCTCATTATACCCTTGGGGTAGGGCCATGTTGTAAATTGTGATTCCAAAGAGCTCAGCATTTACCCTGGTAAATGGTAGAGAGGCAACTTGAACTCGGAACGCCACTGTTCGTGCTTTTTTCTTAAGAATGTAGCCAACTGCTGGGTTTTGGGGGACCGATGTCTAATTTAGGAGCAGGACACTCTGCCTTCTTCAAAGGCAGCTGGGACCCTGTGTCTCTGAAACAATTGCTTTTCAGAGGTGCTGGGAGATAACTCGTGGAGTGCCCTGAAGGTATAAGTCACCACTAACCCTAGAATCGTCTGGTCCGGGGTGGAGTGAGCAAAACAGTGACTTGGGCTTGCCTGACAAACATGCTGAGGAAGAATTAGCCTGACCTGGAGCCCTTAAAGCCACATACCCTTTCCTTTAAATCTCTCAGCGGCAGGGTGGTTTTCTCAGGACCAAAGGCTGGAATCAGTTAAAGTATTTAAAAACAAATCTAAGAATCCATTCAGAGAGCAAGGGTGTTTTTTACAAACTCAAAGGAGGCTTTTCCACACTGCATTTTTTTTTTTTTTTTAAATTGCAAGCTAGTCTCTAGAAATTTTGTTTCCAGCACAGCAGGTTGACTGAAGGAGAAGGGGAGGCCGGTGGATGGGCGGCTGGAAGGCCTCCGGGATTGTTGCAGGGACCCATTTTCCCGGGTGCAGAGTGTAGACCCGGTCTCAGTCAGGTAGAGGCGCCGGGGTGGCCACGCCCGCCTCCCACCTCGTGGCTGCACGCGCACTGCCACCTACAGAGCTCCGGAGGCAACTCAGCCTCCCTCCCTGCTCTTGCCTCCGCTGGAGCCGCCTGGCTTAGGGCTGGAGTCCGGATTCCTGCAGAGGCCTCCCTATTCATTACCATAACAAAGGCTTCATCTTCCCCTGGGCAACTGAAGACACACTAAAAACCAGTTCTCACTTTAGCAATCTTATCTAGCTAACCTTATCACCTGCACTTTTGTTTGTTAGTTTTTTGGGTTTAAAAAAAATTTTTATTGGAGAATAGTTGCTTTACAATGTTGTGTTAGTTTCAGGTGTACAGCAAAGTGACTCAGTTATACATATACATATATCCACTCTTTTTTAGATTCTTTTCCCATATTGGCCATTACAGTGTATTGAGAAGAGTTCCCTGTTCTATACAGTAGGTCCTTGTTTATGCTAGCAAGACTCCCTCCCAAATGCGTCTTTAGGGTCCTTAAGTAAGCTCAACTTGCTTCATCAAGCTATAGTCCCTCTTTGCTGTCCCACTGATTGTCAAAAGGTAAAAACTGTTGGTATTTACTGAGCACTGCTCGGGTACCAGGCTCAACGTTATGTTCATGCTACCGGTGAGGAAACAGGCTTAGGACCATTATGTAAATTTGTCCGAGGTCACTCAGCTAGTAAGCAGTGGTGCCAGATTTTAGATCCACGTAGATTTTTTTTCTTTTTTACTCAAAAGCTTAAAAAATTTATTTTGTTTTATTTAGTCTTTTAAACAGCTTTACTGAAATATAATTTACATAACATACAATTCTCCCATTTAAAGTGTACAGTTCAATGTTTTTTTAGTATATTCAGAGGTATGTGCAGCCATCACCACAGTCTATTTTCCTTTTTCTTTTTTTCCAATTAGAATTTTAAAAAAATTTTTGTTTCTGCAATAAAAATAAATAAATAAAAAAAAATAAATTCCTCTAAAAAAAAATCCAGGTAGACTTAAAATCCAGGGCCCACATCCTTACTCCCTTGAATTATAACCCTTGAGAGACTCTGGGATTCAGAGCATCCAATCTTCATATATTGAGCATCTAAACAGGCCAAGTGCTCTACTAAGGACATCATGTATTTTATCTTGTTTAATTGTTCCAACAGCTCTGTAAAGTACATACAGATGATAAGACTATTTTACAAACAAAGAAAGCTAAGCTTAAAGAAATTAATAGCCTTCTTCCACTGGCCATTGTGGCTGGATGCAATGCCTCGAGTTAGGTAGGGCAGAAAGATGGAAAGAACTTGGATTATTGCTAATATTTTTGAGCCACTGAATTAGCCAGCCACCTGAAGCCACCCTGCCACTGGATTCCTTGTCATGAGAAAAAACAGATATACTTATTTTCTAAGGATTTGACTTAGGGTTTCTGTTATTTGTGGATGAAAGCATACTAGCTGATATCACTAGGATCACTTCCTCCAGGCAGCCTTGTCTTGCCTTTGTTGCTCTCATCTCTGGTTGTAATTTTTTTTTGGTTTGTCGTGTTTTAAAAAAATTTATTTTTATTTTTTTTGAAGTATGGTTGATTTACATAGCCACTGCTTTATTTATTTATTTGTTTATTTGCTGCACCATTTGGCATGCAGGATCTTAGTTCCCCAACCAGGGATCAAACCCATGCCCCCTGCACTGGGAGCATGGAGTCTTAACCACTGGACCACCAGGGAAGTCCCCTGGTTTGTCATTCTAAAAATTATATTTAATTGTGCCAAAATACACATAACATAAAATTTACCATCTGAACCAGTTTTAAGTGCACGGTTCAGTAGTACATTCACATTGTTGTGCAACTGTCACCCGCATCCATCTCCAGAACTCTTTTCATCTCGCATCTTTCATTCAAAGAGCAAATCTCCACTCCCCTGCCCCTCACCCCCTGGCAACCGCCATTTTACTTTGTCTCTATGAGTGTGACAACTCTAGGTACCTTATATAAGTAGAATCATATAGTATTTGTCCTTTGGGGACTTGCTTATTTCACTTAGTAGAATGTCCTCAGAATTCATCCATGTTGCAGCATAATATGTCAGAATTTCCTTCCTTTTTGAGGTTGAATAATATTGCATTGTACGGAGAGACCACGTTTTGTTTTTGCATTCCTCTGTTGATGGACACTTGGATTGCTTCCACCTTTTGGTCATTGTGAATAATGCTGCTATGAACACAGGTGTACAAATATCTTTTTGAGACCCCCGCTTTCGGTCCGTGTGACTAAATACCCAGAAGTGCAATTGCTGGATCATCTGATAATTCGCTTATTAGTATTTTGAGGAACAGCCGTATTGTTTTCCATAGTGGCTCTCCGATGTAATTTTACACTGATTTGTGTGATTATTTGATGGCCTGTCTTCCTGCTTTGAGAGCAGGCATCCTGTTTATCTTTGCCACCTTGCCTCCTGCAACTCTGTATCCTGAACAGTAAAGCCTGAGACAGAGTAGTCACTGAAATATCCGCTGAATTAATGAATGAGTCGGCTAATAAGAACACGGCATCGTAGAAAGACTTAGTCTCTGCACTTATGAGTTTACAAATTAGTCGGTGAGATGGGAACAGGGAACAAATAAAGGAAGGATATAATTATGTACTAAACTGTGGTTCTTCTTTTAAGTGTAGGAGGAGTTGAGAGAAGGAGAAATTTTCGTGGGTGGGGACAGTCAAGGGAAGATGGATAGGTTTGGACTAGAAAGGGGGAAGGCAATTTAGAAAGAGGAAACAGTCTTTTCCCCCAGCTTTATTGAGGTACAGTTGAAAAATAAAAATTGTATATATTTAAGGTGTACAACTGGATTTTTTTTTTTTCTTGGCCGAGCTGCGTGGCTTGTGGGATCATAGTTCCCCGACCAAGGATTGAACCCGGGCCCTCGGCAGTGAGGGCACGGAGTCCCAACCACTGAACCACCAGGGAATTCGCTGGATGTTTTGAAATACCTCTGCAGTTTGAAATAATCCCACAATCAAGCTAATTAACGTATCCATCACTTCATATAGTTATCTTTGTGTGTGTGAGATGAGAACACTTCATATCTACCCTCCAGCTCATGCAGTAGTTTTCTTTCTTATTTCATTTAGCATATGTCCCCCAGGTTCATCCACATTGTCACAAATGGCAGGATTTCCATGTTTTTAAAGGCTGAACAATATTCCATTGTGTATATAGACCATGTTTTCTTTTTTCTTTTTGGCCACACCATGCAGCTTGTGGGATCTTAGTTTCCCAACCAGGGATTGAACCCTCGCCCTGGGCAGTGAAAGCACAGAGTCCTAACCACTGGACCGCCAGGGAATTCCCAAGACAACATCTTCTTTATCCATTCATCCACTGATGAACACTTTGGCTGTTTCCATGTCTTGGCTATTGTAAACAATACTGCCATGAACATGAGAGTTCAGACATCTCTTTGAGATACTGATTTCATTTCTTTTGAATATATACCCAGAAGTGAGATTGTTGGATCATAAGGCAGTCTTATTTTTAATTTTTGGAGGAACCTCCATACTGTTTTCTGTAATGGCTGTACTATTTTACATTCCCACCAACAGTGCACAAGGGGAGGAAACAGTCTTCACTCGTTGCAGGGCTGGGCACAGGGTTAGTTAAGGAATCTGAAGATGTCAGTCCAGGGACAGCAGTAAGAAGTGTGGGTTAGGAGTGGGCCCAGGAGGTCCCAAGCACACTGTTCCAAGCAGCACTGGGGGATGCAGGAAGCAGACTCCACTTGAAAATTAAGCAGGTGGGCAGCACAGGGGGATCCAGCCTGTCTCCCTCCAGGATGCACATCCTAGCTGGGGGCCTGTCCAAAACAAGGCATGGTCCAGTCTAATAGGGTTGGGGGCTTAGGCAGGAATCGGGAATGCAGGTGGGGAGCACAGCATCATGCTAAGAACTCAGATGTAAGATGAAAACCATCACTAGAGGGTGTGAGCTGGGCCTTGCTTAGCCCTGAAACACTACAAACCTACACAATAAGAGGTATTCTTTGTGCTGAGGGGCTGTAGCCACAAAAGTCTTTTTTTGCCCCTTCTGGCTCTGTCAGGATGGGTTCTGGAGCTGGGGCAGGACTGGGGCTGCAAGGAAGCAGGCTGGTGACTGGAGCAGTATGGAAACAGGGGTAAAAAATGTGTGTGGGGAGGGAAGGCAGGAGAGTGGCCTATATGGCTGAGAGGCAGGGATCAGTTGTAATGGGGGCCAAGGCTTGATAAAAGCTGATATTTGGGCAAGGTTGGGCGGGGTGCTGGCAGTCAAGTGGAGGCTTCTTCTATTTCACTCTCCTCTTCCTCCAATGAGGAGAAAAAAAATCATTGCTTTAATATTTCAGCAATACTTTTCACTTTTAAATTAAAATTAAAAAAATAAACACAAACAAATACAATAAATACTCCAGTATATTTACAAAGGAATTTTTAAAGATACTGTAGACTTTGTGCAACGTGACTTTAGCTTATGAGAGATCACCATGCCCGATTGTGCATCACGATTGATATTTAGACCAACTGGACCACAAACAGATTCAATGAAAAAGTCCAAGCTGGGGCTTCCCTGGTGGCGCAGTGGTTGAGAGTCCGCCTGCCGATGCAGGGGACACGGGTTCGTGCCCCGGTCCGGGAAGATCCCACATGCCGCGGAGCGGCTGGGCCCGTGAGCCATGGCCGCTGAGCCTGCGCGTCCGGAGCCTGTGCTCCGCAATGGGAGAGACCACAGCAGTGATAGGCCCGGGTACCGCAAAAAAAAAAAAAAAAAAAAAAAAAAAGGTCCAAGTTGGTCACACACACAATGGTAACTAAGCTACAGTGGTTGTAGATGACAGGCCGTCAATGGTGGAACAATAGAAAAAAATGAATTATCCATGGCTAGTAATTGCTAATAAATTCATAAGGTGTCACACACATTCTTAAAAATGTCTATGAATAAGAAGGAGGATGAAAACGGCAGAAAATAGGAATCAAGTTATGTCAAAGGACCTAAGTAGATTATCTTGGGAAAACAAAACTTCACTCATGTATGGCTTAACCCAGGAGCTTCAGATGCTAAGGTTGGACACTGGGGATGAATCCAAAGGCAGAACAGTCTGTTAGAGAAAGAGTGAGTTAAGACAAAGTCATATTATCAGAGGACTAGAAAGTGTCAGGACTTCCCTGGTGGCGCAGTGGTTGAGAGTCCGCCTGCCGATGTAGGGGACACGGGTTCGTGCCCCGGTCCAGGAGGATCCCGCGTGCCACGGAGCGGCTGGGCCTGTGAGCCGTGGCCGCTGAGCCTGCGCGTCCAGAGCCTGTGCTCCACGACGGGAGAGGCCACAGCAGTGGGAGGCCCGCGTACTGCAAAAATAAATAAATACATAAATAAAATAAAATAAAAAGTGTCAATAACCCAATGAGGTCTGAGCTGGCATTTATGTGGTCCCAATTCTAGCCAGGGACTAGAATCAGGGACATCACAGAGCACTGCTATCAGGAGACTGTGATTCAGGGGCAGTAAATCCAATCCTCAAGGTGGAATTCCCAACTGATTCTTGTTTTTATGGCCGCAGGGCATGTGGGATCTTAGTTCCCCAACCAGGGATCAAACCCATGCCCCCTGCATTGAGAGCACGAAGTCTTAACCACTGGACTGCCAGGGAAGTCCCCCCACCTGATTTTGCTAAGACTTCACCAGCTCTCCTAGAAACTGCTTCCTTATCCACAGGCATCCTCTATAGCTGTTTCCCACCAAGTCCACGGGCAACTCACCAAAGGTCCAGCTAGAAAGCTGAGGGTCCCTAGGCTTCCCTTTATGAGTCCCTGCTACACCCCAAGTCACTGCTGTTCTCTGGCCCCTGAAAACCCACTGACCAAGACTCAGAGCTCTCTCCACCCAAGCAAAGGAGACCCCTCCAACTGGGATTTCTCCCTGCTGGCTGTGGGAAGTTGAGCCCCTGAGCTCTCTGAGAGTTTACAACTCTTTCCAAATTCCCAGTGGTAGTCCTGAGTTTTCAGATATCCAACCACCCACCTTTGCCACAGACTGAAACTAAATTCCCATGAACTGGGAAGGAAGCACCTTGGAAAGTACTGCTCTATGCTCCTTCTCTAACCCAAGTCCCACAGTGAGGATGCAAGTCCTTCTTTTAAGATGAACTCCCTTTACCTTCCTTTCAGGGAACTTGGGGCCTACATTTTTCTCTTCCCCTTTGTATAGGAACCTTAATACTTATGGCCAGGCATGTGACCTCTGACTTCTAAGTCCCTTTTCAGTTTCTTTCAAGGGACACTTTGGAGGAGAGACTTTGGACTGGGAATGAAGGTCACACTAGCTCCTGTTGCCAGGCTAGAATTATTTTAAGGGAAAGAGGCCTCTTTTATTTTTTTCTTCCACAGGCTCCTTTCCAAAGCATTGTTTGTAGCTATTGTGTCTAAAAAAAATGGAAATGACTGACTTTAAGTCTGACCCTTGCAAAAGGTCTAAATCTGTCCTGGGAACTGGGGTTACAAGAGAAAACAAGCCCAGGCAAAGAATTTATAGTCTCACAGGTTCCAAAGACAAGTAAACGTTCTGTCTAACACAGATTTGAAGGCATTTATTTTTTCCTTAGAAAGCTTCCAGGGGTCCCCAGGATAAAGTTTCTAGCACAGTGTACAGGGCTTTTCTTTTTCTTTTTTTTTTTTTCTTGTCTTTGTTTTTGTTTTGGCCACACTGTGTAGCTTGCAGAATCTTAGTTCCCTGACTGGTGATTGAACCCAGACCCCTGGCACTGAAAGCCCGAGTCCTAACCACTGGACCACCAGGGAATTCCCTGTAGGGCTTTTCAAGAACCGATCCACCCAGGTTTCCAAACTCATCTCCTCCATCCACAAGTTTTCTACAGACCCTCTGACGATTTTGTGTTACTCCCTTTGGCTTGTGTGATGATTAATTTTAGGTGTCAGTTTGTCTGGGCTAAGGGATGCCTCGGTAGCTGGTAAAACATTATTTCTGGGCGTGTCTCTGAGGGTGTTTCCAGAGGAGACTAGCATTTGAATCAGGAGACTGAGTACAGCAAGTGCCCTCCCCAAGGTGGATGGGCAGAACCTAATCCACTGAGGGCCCAAATAGAACATAAAGATGAGGAAAGGCGAATCCGCTCTGCCTGCTTGAGCTGGGATCTCTGTGTTCGCCTGTCCTGATTCTTGGGCTTTTGGACTTGGTCTGAATTACACCCTTGGCTCTTCTGGGTCTCCAGCTTGCAGAGGGCAAATTGTGGGACTTGCTGGCCTCCATAACCACATGAGCCAATCCCTAGAATAAATTTCCTCTTCCATGTATCTCTACACATCCTACTGGTTCTGTTTCTCTGGAGAACACTGACTAATACATCTTGAGTGCCTTTCTCCCTTTTTTTTTTGCGGTACGCGGGCCTCTCACTGTTGTGGCCTCTCCAGTTGCAGAGCACAGGCTCCGGACGCGCAGGCTCAGCAGCCATGGCTCACGGGCCCAGCCGCTCCGCGGCATGTGGGATCTTCCCGGACCGGGGCACGAACCCGTGTCCCCTGCATCGGCAGGCAGCCTCTCAACCACTGCGCCACCAGGGAAGCCCCTTTCTCCTTTGACTCCGCCTGTAAGCACCTCATCCTTTACGAGGCAGGGTAAATATCACTGGCCTGGTGACACTTTCCCAGATCCTCCCACAGGGACTTAGTAACTCCCTCTCTTCTGCTCCCACTTTGTCCATACCTCCTGTGGTGGCCTTGTAATGATTTATTTAGATTGCTTTCCTAATAGCCTATAAGCTCTGCCAGGGTGAACTTTGTTCATATCTGCGTTGCCAGCACAGAGTAGAAACTCAATGTTTGTTGAGTAAAATGAATGAATGAATAAAGTCTTAATTGGCAGGGTAATTTCGAGGGCTCAGGTGTAACATGGGTTCATTACTAGCATCGAGGAGGGAATAGGAGAGGCAGAAGATGTATCTTGAACAGTAAGATGGGGGGGGTACTTAATTCTTAGCAATTTTGCCTCAGATTTGCTCTGCCTGGGGGGTTGTCGCCTATGGGAAAGAATGTCATTTGAATCAACATTTGATCATTGGCTCTATATGGGCATTTCTCAGGAAGCTCTTTCTCTACCTGACCCAAACTTTAAGTCAGGTGGTGATCATGTTTGGATTTCCAAATTTATGGTGTAATTTATTTAATTCTAATATAGTAATAATACCTTATAATTGTATGGTTTCATCTTCAAACATCAAAGCATTTTCTAAATATTAATAGACATGAACAGCCCCAGGGGATTGATGCTACTGGATCCCTTTCTCTGATGGATAATGTATGATGGAGAGCTAGCTAACTTGGCAAGGGATGTACAGATTATTATTTTTTTCAAAAACATTTTTTATTATAGAATATTTTAAACACAGAAGTAAGGAGAATACTGTAATGAACATGGATGTACCTACCATTCAACCATGAATTCATGGCCAATCTTACCCACTTCTACTTTCCCATGTTATATTGATGCAAATCTCAGGTATCATACATTTTCATTCATAAAAATTTCATCTCCAAAAGATAAGGACTCTGCAAAAAAAAACCCAAAACAAACAACCTATAACCATGATAACTGTATCACACCATGGACAGTAAAGGATAATTTCCTAATATCAAGTATTCAATCCATTTTTAATTTCCAGTTGTTCTATAAACTTCATGAACTTAAAAAATTTTTTGACTATTTTTTTTTTTTGTGGCTGTGCTGTGTGCCATGCGGGATTTTAGTTCTCTGACCAGGGATTGAACCCCTGCCCCCTGCGGTGGAAGGGTGGAGTTTTAACCACTGGACCACCAGGAATTCCCCAAATTTTGTGACTTTGACTCAAGATCTACAAATGGCTCACCTATTGTGTTGGCTGATAAATCTTTTATGTCTCTTTTATTTATTTATTCATTCTTTCTCTGTGATTTTTTTTTTTTGTGGTACGCGGGCCTCTCACTGTTGTGGCCTCTCCCGTTGCGGAGCACAGGCTCCGGACGCGCAGGCTCAGTGGCCATGGCTCACGGGCCCAGCCGCTCTGCGGCATGTGGGATCTTCCCGGACCGGGGCACGAACCCGCGTCCCCTGCATCGGCAGGCGGACTCTCAACCACTGCGCCACCAGGGAAGCCCTCTCAGTGATCTTTATTTAAGGTTTGTCTCTTTTTTTTGTTTTATTAATCCAGTCAAATCTTTTTAATCGAGATATAATTGATTTATAACATTATATTAGTTTCAGGTGTACAACCTAATGATTTGATATTTGTATATATTGCAAAATGATCACCACAGTAACTCTAGTTAACACCTATTGCCACACATGGTTATAAATATTTTTCTTGTGGTGAGATTATGTTTCTTTTAAATGTATAGGTTCATAGAGTTCCCACTGTCCGGACTTTTCTGACCACATGTTTATGTATCATTTAACATGTTCTTTTTTCTTCTCTTCTTCCTGTAAATTGGTAGTTGGGCCTCGAGCCTACATTAGAATTGGGTTTGATTTTTTTTGACAAGTTTATAGGTGGTGGTGTTTTCGTCCATCATAAAGCAGATAATGTCTGGTTGTCTTTTTTTGTGATGCTAGCAGTTGTTGATGATTTATGTCTACATTAATTTATTAGGGATCACTTCATTGTTTATTAATGGGAATATATCAGGAGAAACTTCATCTACTATCAATGTAGGCCACGAAGAAACATCATGAATTCATCTTCCTTAAAGTTCTTAAAAAATGTATAGTATTAGGGCTTCCCTGGTGGCGCAGTGGTTGAGAGGCTGCCTGCCCATGCAGGGGACACGGGTTCGTGCCCCGGTCCGGGAAGATCCCACATGCCGCGGAGCGGCTGGGCCCGTGAGCCATGGCTGCTGAGCCTGCGCGTCCGGAGCCTGTGCTCTGCAACTGGAGAGGCCACAACAGTGAGAGGCCCGCGTACCGCATGTATAGTATTAGAGAATAATATTATTTATAATAGACAAGATGTGGAAGCAATCTAAATGTCCAGCTCGTTCAGATGCATCTTTCCATTCCACCAAGGAAAAGGGTAAGTTGGCAGCCAGTGCCGAGCAGGGGAGAAACAGGGAGGATCCCCAAAACAAATGGTTTTGGCGGCTGCTAAGAACATCCCCCCAGATCCCTCTCTCAGGGTCAGAGAGCCACAAGCAGTGAGCTCATTGCAACCATCTTGGCACTCAGGGAAACCCTGGGGAGCCAGGTGTCGTGAGAGCGCAGCCCCACGTTGGGCACAAAAAATGCTCGCTGCTCAAAAGCCAGTAAAGAGGCAAGTTTGGTGGAAAGGAAAATTTGCTTTATTTTGGATACCAGCAATGGGGTGGGGGAGGGTGGACTCCTGTCCAAAGGCCGACTCCCCCCTACTGACAATCAGGGGGCAAGAGCTTTTATTGATGGGGGGAAACATCTGACAGTCATCTTGAAATTGGTCATGTGGTGGTCTGCTCAGCGTCGTCTTGTTTTAAGTACAGTTAGCCTTTAGTTCCAGGGTTGGTTTGTTCCCATTTCTTTGACACCAGTTCTCAGAATTGTGGCAGCTTATGTCATGGCTACAGTCTGGTCATCATGTAATTAACTTCTTCTACCTGGTGGGGGCTTCAGTATCTACAAAACAGCTCACAGGACATGGCTCAGGATATGATCTATAGCCCTTGAGGAGGAACTAAAGGTCCTTGACTTTGCTGAATGACTACACTATTTTTATTTAGTCTTGTTGGACTGCTTTCTTTGCTTCTGCATTTTCTCACTTCTCTAATTAAGCTAATTCTTTGGCTAAAGTTTTTCCACAGACAAAAGGCAGGTGGAGGACGTGGAGGGGAAGGACCACAGGGTCCTGTTCCATTTCAGCTGCACCAATTTACATTCCCACCAACAGTGTACAAGGGTTCCCTTTTCTCCACAGCCTGTGCATGCTTTCCTGAAAGCACTGAAATAGTATGGAAATTATCCGTGTCTCTCAACCCAACCAGTGTATGAATATTTTGAGAGAATAAGAACCGAGCCTCATGCATCTATAGCCTTAGCCCCTGGGGCAGCACTTTGTAGAGTCAGTGCTTAATAAATGTCAGTTGAGTGAATGAACAAATGATGCTCTGTTCTTCTTTACGTTCTCCTTATTTAATCCCTGTAGATCATTTCCTTCCTTCCTCCCTTCCTTCTTTTTTGAAAAAATAACCTACATCTCTTTATTTTTTTCCAGCTTTATTGAGATATAATAGGTAGATAGCATTGTGTACATTTAAGGTGTACAACCTGATGATTTGATATGCGTGTATATTGTGAAATGATCACCACAATAAAGTGAGTTATCACCTCCATCATCTCACATAATTAATATTTTGCGCCCCTGCAGATCATTGTTCTTCTACAGATAGGCTCATGATCACAGATGAAGGCGAGGAACCTGCCCTTTAAATAAACCTGCCAGAATTCGGTACGTCCGAATGAGCATCCTCTCTCTTGCAGCACCAGCATGGCACTCTCCATGCTTGCTCCAGAGGTGACTATGGCTGTGGCCGTCAGTATCAGAGGCACGTTCCTTACATATCCTCAGTGGTCATAACTCTGTGTCATTTCAGAGCAGATTTCATTTTTGAAACCAGCTCCAAATAATTTGGAGTGAAATCTGATAAAAGGTGAGTGACCCAACTTGAGAATGTCATTTTAGATTTAAAAGGAAGTCTTGGATGCCTCGAATCAGAGGCAGTTCCCAAGGAGGAATTCCAAATTCGTTGTCAGCGATGGCAATGTCAAGGGAATAAGCCTATAGACTTTAGGGGAGAGAGGACTCATTTATATTTGTAAATTCTACTGTATGGGTTTGAAAATCTCTTCAATACAGAAACAAACCTTTCAGAGCTGTATTCAAATAACAAATAAGAATGATACATTCAGTCCTCTGAAAGGTACTTTCTTTTCTGGCCAGGCCCCAGCTCAGGCTCCCAAGTTGGTCCTCCTGCAGCCACTGATAACATCACGGGCACCTCCAGACCCCTTCCTGCCATTGTTCTGGGTGTCATTGATGTTAATCAAACGGGGAAGGAAACACAATTCAGAGCGCACAAAGCGAAGGGGAACTGATTTTCAAGTTCATGACTTTCAAATCCATGGCACAAAAGCATATCCATTTTAACTAACTAGGTATGTGAGGATGGAGTTACTGTTCTTAAATCTGTTCTTTTAATGGGAACTGCTTTTTAATTAGCGTTTTTGGAACTTATTTTACTGCACAAAGAGGTTTGTTCCCTTGCATTTTTGATTTAATGCCTTCCTACATGGAAGTGTGAAAAGAATGTGTAAATAAGCCCCTGGAAAATCAAAGGTCTCATTAACTCTGCGTCTTACTTAATCCAGCAAACGTTTATTAAACACTCGTATGTTCCAGGCAGTGTAGTAGGAGCTGGAAATAGAAGCAGAGTAAGACATGGTGCCTCCTCTAAAGGAGTTTGCAATCTGATAATAGGATTGACAAACACACAAATAAATGTCAGAATAAGGTGCTAGCAGAGAAGTGTAGGAAAGAGGTAGCCTGGGAGGATGGTAGAAGACTTAGATCAAATGACATTTGAGTTTGATTTTAAAGGGCAGACAAAATCTTAGCTGAATTGGGGATTGTAGGCAGAATGGAAATCCAGATGGAAGGAAGAGAATAAGACCTGGAAAACGCAGAGGATCCTGGAGAAATGGTGCCTAAACCAGTCACCCTGACCATTGGTGTGGGGAAGAGTAGAAGCATAGTCACCGAGAGAGAGAATGGGAAAGAATGGACGCCTGAACCAGTCTCCACTCTTATTAAATGGGATTCCTCTTCCCTTCGCTTTTCTCTCAGACCTGACTGATTTCAGGCAGCTGCCCTGCAGACCTGAGAGAGAACGTCTTAATTCACTACTCTTCCTGTATACAGTGGTCCCTCAGTATCCGCGGGAGATTGGTTCTAGGATCTCCCTCGGATACCAAAATCAGAGTAACCTCCAATCCCTTGTAGAAAATGGCGTAGTACAGCTAGCTCTCCGTATACGCGGGTTCCGTGTCCACGGATTCAACCAACCGCAGATCAAAATGGGTTTGGTTGAATCTGTGTTGTGAAACCCACAGATCTGGAGGGCCGACTGTGTAGCTACATCTTGAAAAGAAAAACTTTAAAAACACACTTATTGGAATTGCTGTTTTACAGTGGAATTTTATACCTTGAGCAAGAAGTCTATAAGGAACGTACTTTTGACCAGGGAACATTGTTGGAGCACATAATCACAGTGGATAAGTGAGCACTGAAGAGGGTCTCTGTCTAGGGGTGTGAGTCTGGGGAGCAGGTATAGGAGGCTGCAGACCAAGGCCTGTGGAGGGATTGATGGCTCTACGTCTTATCTTGGTATCCCCCAGTGAACTTCATTTCTCCCCAGTTGCTTTATTTATGTGCCCATCTCCCATGTGTCTCCTCTCCCATCTTCTTCCTTTAACTCTATTGGCTTTTTCCAGATCCAATACCATCATACATACGCCATATGGCATGGTGCTATAATTTGGCAAAAACCAGTAAAGTGAAATTAAAATCTCCTTTATACTGCCCTTTCCCTTCCCTTTCCTTCTGTTCCTAGTTAATGTACTTTGTGGTTCTGAGGGAGGCTCACACAGCTGGTAGCCTGTGGAAGGAGCCATAAAATGATGTAAGATGCCACTTCAGGAATAAACACATTGATCCTGCAAAAGGCCTGAGCTTAACTGTGTAAAGGAAATCCAGGAGAGACCTGAAACAGACGAGTCCATTGTGATTGTGTTGTTTGGCATTAAAGTAGATCTGTTTTACCATATGTCACATATCCGGTATCTCCAAGGCATGAAGTATTCCACTGAAGCACGTTTTCAAAATAACTGAAGGTTATCATGTCAGGGGTAAAATTAACATTTTTTTATTAGAATCTTTATAAAGCATGATCACTCTCTTGCCTTCATTTTGTGTTAGAATATTATAGAAAGAATATAAGAACAACCTTCAGGTACATTTTTTCCCTTTGTTTTAAACAAAAACAAGTTTACAGAAAAGTTGGAAATACTGTACAGAAAACTTGTTTCCCCTGAACCATCTGAGAGTAAATTGCTCACCTAATGCCTCATCATTCCTCTTGATACTTGTTATGGGCTGAATTGTGTCCTCCCCAAATTCATATATTTTTTTAAAATTTAATTTATTTTTTTAAATTTAATTTTATTTACTTTTTTGTGCAGCAGGTTCTTATTCATTATCCATTTTATACATATTAGTGTATACATGTCAATCCCAATCTCCCAATTCATCACACCACCACCACTGCCCCCCGACCAACAAAATTCATATGTTGAAATCCTAATTCCTGGGACTTTAGAATGTGAGTGAATTTGGAGATAGGGTCCTTAAGGAGGCAATTAAGTTCAAATGAGGTCCAATGTGACTGGTGTCCTCACAGGAAGAGGAAATTTGGACACAGACACGGTACATAGGGAAGACGATGTGAAGACACAGGGAGAAAATGACCATGTACAAGCCAAGGAAAGAGGTCTGAAACAGATCCTTCCTTCATGGCCCTCAGAAGGAACTAACCTTGCTGACACCTTGACCTTGGACTTCCAGTCTCTATAACTGTGGTTTTGGAGGTTCTAAAATATTTCTCTGCCACATTATGACCAATAAAGTTAGATAAACCTCATTCACCTTGGTAGATTAATTTCATATGTGTTTAGTATTCTTTATGTGAGACAGCCTGGAGGATTAGAAATGACATAGGCTTTGGAGTTGGATGGACCTGGCTTGGAATCTTGATGTGACTCATGTCTACCTGTGTGACATTGTACATGTTGCTTAATCTCTCTGAGCCTCAGTTTTCAAATATGTAAAATGGGAATTAGAGGGTACTCCTTATATTAATAGAATTGCATAGCTGTTATCATTTTTATTTCTAGTTTAGAAAATAGGAGGGAGCTGGGTAGGACAGCAAGGAGGTCTCTTCCTTTCCCTCTGTTTCCTTAATTTCTTTCCTGCCCTGCTCTACTAGTTCACCTCTCACAGGAACTATCTTTACTACCTCTTCTATCTTCCTTGTTAAGCCTTCAATGTCATCCTCATTTCTATATAAGGATAGGATCTTCAGGGCTATGCTGTTACATCATGTTCTTTCATAAGCATCAAGAAAATCATGGCGAAGGCTTTGATCTGGCTGAAATCTGTAAACTGGTGATTTCTCTCTTTCTAGCCCATCTTCTTTTCTGAATCACTAGAATAATTTGAAACTCCCTATATGTGTCATTGGTACAATGTTAAGTAGCATCTAGATTTCAATGACCATTATTTGTCATGGTCAGGACTTTATTGAGGATGGAGTTGGTGAGGCACTTAGGCTCTCAGTGGTTCCTCACTAGGAATATTCAAGGACAGAGCCCAATGAGTACATTCTGTTTGTTTCTGGCCGACTTTCCTTGTCAGGTGAGCTAAACGTCAACTATTTATTAAGGTGGAGCAACAGCGAGGTGAGCCTTGGCTGAGTCATAGGTTGGGAGTTGAAGCACCTTGAAGCTGGCGATGGTTGGGTCCAAGTAAATTTGATTTATTTCCCACTGTTGCTCTTTTCAAAAGCATGAGGACGACAGGGAGAGGAGATGAGAATCAAGAGGAGAGAAAGCAGGGGAGGAGAAAGGGGAAAAGGTAAGGAGGAAAGAGAGACAAGAAGGAAACAGAACTGTCTGAGTGCCCTTTGTACACCAGGAGCCATCTTACGCATCTCACACTATTATCTTGTTTGTTCCTTAAAACCATCCTGTAGAGCAGCTATGACTCATGTTTGTCCAATATCTGTTTTGGGCCACACGCTGTGCTGTAGGCGTGGTGATGTCATGATGAATACTTCCTTCACATCTGCCTGAACACGAGGAGTTGACAGTCTAGTAGGGGATTCTGATGTTGAGATAGTTTCCATTCAGGGGCCTTGGGTATGTATAAAGGACAATGAAGGTTTTTTAGGCAGGAGTAATCTATGCCACCTGGGGAAGGAGGTCTGGAAAGAATAAGGTGAATGTGGGGAGGGCCTTCTAGGTGGAGGGAGCAGTATATGCAGACTCATGAAGGCGTAGAAGATCATTATGTGGCTGGAACGCAGGGAGTGAGGAGAGGAGTGGTTTGACCATGGTGGGCCTTCTAGGCCCACCCAACAAGTTTGGGTTTCATCCTGAGGGGGAGATGCCTTAGCAGAGAAGTAAGTTGATGAAATTTGTCTTTTAGGTAAGTTCCTTTGACAGTATTGCAGAGAATGAGTTGGAAGGAGTTGAGGGTGAAGCCTGGGAGACCCCAGAGAGGATAAAAACAGTCTAGATGCAGGGTGATAAATGCCTAAACAGGACATTGATGGTGAGAAAAAGCCATGGACTCAATCAAGTAAATATGTTAACATAACAGAATGTAATGATTGATTGGATGATGGAGGGGAGGATGAGGGAAATTGAGGATAACCTCGAGCTACTGGGTAGGGTGATTGGGATCTTGATAGGTCCGCTACCTAGTGCTGGAAATTAGTGTTAGAGATCAGTCTGGGCAAACACCCCTTTCTGCCTCACTATTGAAGTTGCCAAGGAAGCAGCAGCAGCAAAGTCATTCCTGTTGGAACCAGTGTTGGGGATGGAGCATGTAGATGAGGGTCTCTCTCCTCCTCTTCTGAATCCAAATATTGGAGTCCCAATATAGATGTGGGAGAAAGCTGGCCAAGTCAACTTGCCCATCCAGCCATAGGCACAAGTGAGGTAGAAAAGCAAGAGAGGGGAAGAATACACAGACTTTTAATTTATAGTAATTTCAGGCCACCAGTAAACGTGGCTCAGTCTATGTCTTGGATTGAGATCAATCTGTTTTACAGCTCTTCCGCTTTGAGTGGGGTGGATGGAAAAGTAGGAGGTAAATGAAAAAAAAAAAAAAGGGGGGCAAAAATTTCCTTTCTATGTATCCCGGAGAAGAAATATAGAAGGAGAAATAGGCTTGGGACAGGGAGATGATAATCATTTCATTTTTGACATGCTGAGTCTAAGAGGACTCTAGAAAATCCAGGTGGTTACGTACAATACAAAGTCAAAAATAGGATTCTGGAGCTCAGGAGGGAGGTCTGGGCTAGAGTAATGGGTTATAGCATTTTCAATAAATGGTAAAGTCTTGTCTGTGGTTGACAACAGGGCACAAAGAATGACGAGCATTGGGAACACTGGGAATTAAGGGACAAGTGAGGAAAATGAGCTCATGATGGTGAGTGATGAGAAATTCATAGTTAGGAGGAAAACCTGGGGAGTGTGAGGTCTGGGAAGCTACAGGAAGAAAGTGTCTCTAGAAAGAGTTATTAATAAGGTATAAGGACAGGTAAGGAGAATGACCTGAGACAGCTACAGAGAGAAACTGGAGAGAGAGAAGAAGCAGGATGAGTAAAAGGAAAGCATTTTCCAGCTGCCCCGAGAGTACACCTGAGAATGGAAACACCATCCATCATTAATCATGGAGCCCGTTTCCATGGAAATGCCACTTTCTTCAGCAATGGTCTGTAGTCAGGTTACAGCATTGGCCCAGGATTGGGGATCTGATGGGTGGATGTGGTGAAAGGACAAAGGGACCGGAGCTGAAAATGATGGGTTCAAGTTCAAAAGGAAAGGAACAAGTTTCAGGTGAGCTTGAGAGACTGTATCTAACTGCAGGGTTCCAGAGACTCTCCTGGGATCTCTGTAGAATAAGAGAGTAGACTTAGAAGAAGAGAGGTAGTGGAAAGCAGGAAGGCGAGGAGATGGTGGGTGTAGACCGAAGTGTTAGAGTTTAAGGTTTTAGAGGCAGAACCGTTCCTCATGATGACAGGGGCCACCACTGGCCATGGGAGTAGATTGCAGATGGGAAAGGGAGTTGGCAGTTTATTGCCATTGAGGTTAAGGGATTAAGAGGCTAGGGTGTTAGATGTGTTGCCCATGTGTATATTGAATTCATTTAAGGTGATGGCAGGCACTAAGGTGGAGAGGAAGACAACCAGGGGTCAAAGTGCCCAAGGAATGTAGAAGCATGATACTTTAGTAATTACTAATGAGAAGGGTGAAAGGAGGACTAATAAAATGGCCTGAACTTCAAGAAAAGGGATTTGGTTCTAAGGAGGTAAACATAATATCCTGGTAACATTATTAGAGAATTAAGAGAATGCTAGTACTACCTCTGGTGTCCATATAGAACCTAAAAAGGGTTCTAAGGAATTGAATATTTTTAGGGGAGAAACAGGCTTCAAGAAGTCAAGGACATAGAGAATTATAGAAGGATAATGTCATTCTGAAGGTTGCCTATATTGCATTTGGTATTTTCTGTTTCATGGACTCTTTTCTACTATTTACCATTCATACATCGTTTAAATTACTATAGCTCTATAATAGAATTTAATTTCTGGTGTTTCAAGTCCAACTTTGCTGTTCCTTTTATCCCTCCAAAATTTTGCAGCTATTTTCACTTAGTAAAATTATTCCCCTGTCATTCTGATGAGAAATTATATTAAATGTATACTTTGGGGGCTTCCCTGGTGGCGCAGTGGTTGAGAGTCCGCCTGCTGATGCAGGGGACACAGGTTCATGCCCCGGTCCGGGAAGATCCCACATGCCGCAGAGCGGCTGGGCCTGTGAGCCATGGCCGCTGGGCCTGCATGTCCGGAGGCTATGCTCCACAACGAAAGAGGCCACGGCAATGAGAGGCCCACGTACCGCAAAAAAAAAAAAAAAAAAAAAAATGTATACTTTGGGTATAAGTGATACCCTCACCTTTTGTTGTAGGTCAAGTTTCCTGGGAAGATGAACTTGGAGAAGGAGATGCAGGTGCAGTATGTTTATTAGGGAGTATTCTGAGGGTCAGTACCTATTGGGCATGAAAGAAGTGGGATTGGGCAGAGGAGGGGGTTGAACTGTAATGAAGTCATGACAGAGGCCTTCGCTGACCCCAGGGGAGCTCTGGAGCGAGGATGGAACTTCGTAGTTGTCCCATATTGAGACCAGTGGACCAGGCCTTTGTAAAACTTCCTACCTCACCACTGAGCAGTCATTAGATGAGAACTACCCCGGGAGAGGAGGTGGCTTTCTTCAGTTGAGGGAAATTCCTGGAGAACAGCACAGCTAAGAGCCATCAGTAGCCCATGCTCTCAGCAGCTCAGGGAATAAGTGCCTTCTTCCCTAAGTGGGAAACCTGGATGGTACATCATGGCGTCTGCTACAACAAAACGGGAACATACTGTGTCTCCTCATTTATTCAAATCTGCTTTTTTCCAAAGATGTTCAAAGATTCCAACCATCATAAAGACAGTTTTTTTTCATACACTGCCCACCACACTGCTTGTTACATTTATTATAGGTTATTTCATATTTTGTGTTGGAATGTTGAATGAGACATTTTCCCATTGTATTCTCTAGCTGGTTATTCCTACTGTGTAAAAACAGTGTATATGGGTTACTGTATTTATTTTTTTATTTATTTATATTTTTTCAGCTTTATTGAGGCATAATTGATACACAATGAATTGCATGTATTGAAAGTGATACATGGGAATTCACTGGTGGTCCAATGGTTAGGACACGCATTCACTGCCTAGGGCCCAAGTTCAATCCCTGGTCGGGGAACTAAGATCCCGCAAGTTGCACGGCCAAAAGAAAAAAAAAGTGATGCTTAGATGAGTTTTGACATAAGTATACATTTATAAAAACATCTCCACAATTATCACCCCCAAAAGTTTCCTTATATGTCCCTTTGTCTTCCACTGGCCCAAGGCAACCACTCATCTGCTTTCTGGCACTATAGTTTGCATTTTCTAGAATTTTAAATTAATGGAATCCTACAGTATGTACCCTTTCTTGCTTGTCTGCTCAGCATAATTATTTGGAAATTCATCCATGTTGTTTTGTGTATCAATAGTTCGTTTCTTCTTATTGCTATCTAGTATTCTATCATGTGGATAGACCACAATCTGTTTATCCATTTACCTGCTGGTGGAAATTTGCTTATTGTTCTCAGTTTTTGGCAATTACACATAAAGGTGCTATGAATATTTACGTACAAGTCTTTGTGTGGACATGTGATTTCTTTTCTCCTGAGTAAATATCTACAAATGGAATGGCTGGGTCCTGTGGGAGGGATGTGTTTAACATTTTTAGCAAACGGTCCAACAGTTTTCCAAACAATTTTCAAAATGATCGTGTCATTTTACATTCCCACTAGTGGTAAATGAGAGCTCCAGTTCTACCATAACCTTTGCCAATCTTCAGTGTGGTTTAAATTTTAGCCATTCTAATAGGTATGGATTCGTATATTATTGTGGTTTTAGTTTGTGTTTCCTTAGTGGCCAATGATGTTGAAAAGCTTCTCATGTATTTATTGTGTTTATTTTTACCAGATATCCAACTTAACTATTTCTAAAATACCTTTATTGAATTAATTGGGTTTTCTAGGTCCACAAATAAATCACATGCAAGTAATGATATTTATTTCCTTCAATAATGATGTCCCAATTCCTTTTTACTTTGTCTTATTTCATTGGTGACAACATAAATAATAGTAGTATCTTTGTCTTTTCCCTGACTCTGACAGAGTCAGTTTCATATTAAAAGTTGATATTTACTGAGCTTCCCTGGTGGTGCAGTGGTTGAGAGTCTGCCTGCCGATGCAGGGGACACGGGTTCGTGCCCCGGTCGGGGAAGATCCCACATGCCGCGGAGCGACTGGGCCCGTGAGCCGTGGCCGCTGAGCCTGCGCGTCCAGAGGCTGTGCTCTGCAACAGGAGAGGCCACAGCAGTGAGAGGCCTGTGTACCCCAAAAAAAAAAAAAAAAAAAGACGATATTTACATTAGAACGTTTAATTCTTTACATATACTTGTATTCCATCTTTATTTGCTAAGATTTTGTTAAGAAGTTTACCTTTACAATTGTTTAAATAATTACATAAGTTTCTCTTTTTCCCCTTTTAGATATAAAAATGGAATCAAACTCTATACAGTATTTTCTAATTTTTTGTGGGCTTTTATGATGAGCATCTTCCCATGCATTTAATATCATTTCATAACATTATGATTGAAGGCTGTATAATATTTTATTTTATAGAGGTACCATAATTTAGTTAGCTAGACTTCTATTATAGGACATTTAGGTTATTTATACTTTTTCTTTTGCTATTATAAATTTTGTTGAGATAACTATTCTTGTATTTAAATTTTGGTGTACATCTAGTCCTATTAACGTAGGCTAAAATTTCTAGTTTGCAATGCTATGTCAGAGTCTGAACATTTTAAGGCTTTTGATATTTACAAGGAAATCTCTCTCAAGAAAGCTAGTAGCCATTTATAGGCTTACCAACATTCTAATCTGTTGCAGCAATTAGATAGATGACCAATGCTGCCTCTGTCATTTTCGTTTGCCTTGGATTACTCTGAGTTCTTTAAATGTGTATTTATTTTTTGTTTTCTATTTTAGTGCTTTATTTCCTTCACTTTCTGTCTTCTGTTATATGTATAGTTGATCCACATTATTTGAGGATTCTGTATTTGTGAATTTACCCATTAACTGGAATTTATTTGTAACCTCAAAATCTACACACATGGCATTTTTGCAATCGTATACAGACACGTGCAAAGCAGTGGAGAATTTCAGTTGCTCGAAATACATGTTCCTTGCTGAGGTCAATCCAGGGAATGCTCTGCCTTCTTGGTTCAGCTCTGATTGTAACAAGCATCCTTTGTGTGGTCTATTAGTGCCATCAAGTTTTTGCATTTGTGTGCCTTTTGTTGGTGATTTCATCATTCAAATGGTCCCCAAGCCTATTGCTGAAGCTCTTCTAAGCACAAGAAAGCTGCGATGTGTCTTTTGGAGAAAATATGTGCAGTAGATAAGCTTTGTTCAGGCATGAGCTATATATAGTGCTGTTGACTGTAAGTTCAATGTGAGTGAATCAACAGTATATATTAAACACCTCATTTCATTATGCTTCACTTTATTGCACTTTGCAGATACCGTGTTTATTTTTCAAAGTGAAGGTTTGTGGCAACCTTGCACAGTGGAGCAGGTCTCCTGGCACCATTTTTCCAACAGCGTTTGTTCGCTTTGTATCTCTATGTCACATTTTGGTAATTCTTGAAATATTTCAAACTTTTTCATTATAATTATAATTGTTATGAGGGTCTGTAATCAGGGATCTTTGATGTTACTACTATAACTTGTTGAAGTATCTGCAAAGTGCGATAAAGTGAAGCACAATAAAATGAGGTATGCCTGTATTTAATATATATTGTTGAAGGCTTGGGTGATAGTTAGCATTTTTTAGCAATAAAACATTTTTCAATCAAGGTGGGTACATGGTTTTTTAGAGATTATGCTATTGTACACCTAATAGACAACAGGGGAGTGTATCCATATCTTTTATATGCACTGAGAAACCAAAAAATTCATGTGACTTGCCTTATTAAGTTAATTGCTTTATTACGGTGGTCTGGAATCGAACATACAATATCTCCTAGGTGTGCTTGTAAAGTGTCTTTAAACAGAAAACATAGAAAATAAAGTTGTGTATTGACCAGTTGATGAAAATGTTGTGTGCAGAAACTCAAAGGAACATAACCCTGTATTTCCCGTAGGAGCAATGGCTCAGCATTTGGTAATTCAGTGCTCGGGGGGCTTTATAGACTATAACTATTGTATATAATGAGAATTGACTGTACTATGTTTTCTGTGGTTTTCCTTCAGTGATTTGGAAGATTTGCTTCAGCTCATCATCATCTTCACTCCCTTCTGAACACTTGCTTCTCAGAATCCCTTACCATCAGGCTTCCAGTTTAGGTTCTGCCAGTGAGAAGTACCCGTGTGAGATTAAGACGGTGGAAGAGAAGAAGGTATGTCTTCCTCCTCCAGCAGGATAGACAGACACATGGGCAGATGGTGGCGTCCTGGTTTCTGTGTCACACGAGGGCTGCAGCAGCTTCACAGTGAGATCTCACATGGTGCCTGCTTTGGTGCTTCAGGGAGCTGAGTTGATTGAATGGCAACTTCCTACAACTTCTGCATAGAATTTCCCAACACTCAACCAGTTTTCCCTGACCTCTGCTTGCTTAGATCTTCCAACCATTCTGTAAGCACCCAGTTCCCTGTATTGCATTCCTCATTTGAGATACTAGTTTCTGTTTTCTTGACTGAAGCCTGATTAATACAGTATTGATACTAGACAAGGTGTGCCTTCTCTGTGAAGGAAGAAGGAAGCGCAATTATTTTGATGACCAGAGTGCTGGCACCAAGCAGAATCCACATGCTCTTTTTTTCTTGAGCACACAGCTAAGCGATATTACTCACTTTCCTTGCATCTAAGTGGGGCCTTGTGAGAAGAACCCTTCCCTACTCCCTCCCCACTGCCTGCACTGGAGCCATAAGCAAGAAATACATTTTACTCTGATATATCACTAAGATTGAGGGATTTTTTTCTTTTGGCCCCAATATGTGGATCTTAGTTCCCCGGCCAGGGATTGAACCCAGGCCACGGCAGTGAAAGCAGCAAGTCCTAACCATTGGACCACCAGGGAATTCCCAGATGGAAGGATTCTTTGTTTTAGAGGTTAGCCTACTCTAATACAAATGGTATTTTTTTTTTTTTTTAACTTTTTGGCTGTGTTGGGTCTTCGTTGCTGCACGGGGCCCTTCTCTAGTTGCGGCGAGCAGGGGCTACTCTTCATTGTGGTGCACGGGCTTCTCACTGCGGTGGCTTCTCTTGTTGTGGAGCATGGGCTCTACGCATGCAGGCTTCAATAGTTGTGGCACGCAGGCTCAGTAGTTGTGGCTCGTGGGCTTAGTTGCCTCATGGCATGTGGGATCTTCCCAGACCAGGGCTCGAACCTGTGTCCCCTGAATTGGCAGACAGATTCTTAACCACTGCGCCACTAGGGAAGTCCCCTACAAATGGTATTTTAATATAGTACTGGTGCCTACTTCCTATATATCTAAAAATATCCTACACTCATAATTCTATTATCACCAATGACAAGAATGAAACGGTACTTATTGATTCCCTCCTAAGTAAGATGAAAAACTCACCATGCTTTTACTTCCATCTAGTTTCACTCCTACCTGTCTTTGTTGGTATAATCTGGAATTGCATTGAGGTTACAATTAATTATTTTTTTGACATTTGCATTCTATCTTATAATCACATTTTCAATAATTATTAGGCTTTATTCAACACAGAACAGGTTTTAATGTTCACTAGCCATCCTTTCACAGCACAAATTAACCCTGTTGAGTTCTTTATTTGCTGTGTGTGTTGGTTTCTGTAAAAAGCCTTTTTGGTACCTGACTTAAGAAAGATCTATAGAGAAGATACACTTTCTGAGTCCTTGAATAGCTGAGACAATGTGTCTTGGTTGTTTTTGATACAGGACTTGACTGAGTCCATAATCTTGATTAACTACCTTATTCCCTCAAAACTGTAATAGTTGGCACATGTTCTTTATCATTTAAGGTGGTTTTATGGGAAAAGTTTGAAGTAGATGGGCTTGCTTTGCTTTTAGGTTACATTTCCCTCTTCCTCAAATGCTTTATAAGTTCTTTATTCTGTCATCTTGATATTTACCAATTCTATCACATGTACCTATAGGTGGGTTTTTTGTCATTAACTTTGCTTGGTACTCAGTGAGCCCCTTTAAAATGTTGATACTTTTGCCAGATACACTGCTAAGTGCTCTGTATGTATGACATTATGACAACCCTATGACGAGATAGCTATTACCCCTCCCAATTTGCAGATGATGAAACTGAGGTTCAAGGACTCATAAGAGATCCAACAACAGAACTGAGATAGGAACTTAGGTCTACTTCACTCCAGGATCTGAGGTTTTAGTCACTATACCATGCAATTTCTTTCAAAGGAAAAAAACTCTTTTATTGTATAATATCTAGCATTCTGCTTTTGTTGCCGCAGTTCCTGATTCTTTTTCAGAGATAAGACATAATAATCGCCCATATAGTGGGTCTCTCTTGTTTAGTCTTTATATCTGCTAGTTTTCATTTTGTCATCCTTTTCTTTTATGTTATCATAGAGCTTAGCAAAATGATTCTTATTTTAAGATTGAGATATAATCAACCCACAACGTATTAGTTACAGGTGTACAACATAATGATTCTATATTTAAATATATTGTGAAATGATCGCCATAATAAGTGTAGTTAACATCCATCACCAGAGTTACAAATTTTCTGCTTTTTTTTAACTTTTAGAACCTACTCTCTTAGGCAAACATTATTTATATTTGGATTATGTTTTCTTCACTTTTTGCCTGCTCTTTCCTGATTCTAATGCAGATTTAATCTTTTAAATTGAATATTTAACTTTTCATTTTTCCCTCCCCATCAATTTCCTTTTCTATTTCTCTACCTTTTAGCCAGATCCACTGACATCTCAATTCCTCTTCGTTTTTGCTAAAATCTTGTTTTACAGTCTGTTTTCTAGCATTTTCTCCTGTCTCTGTATTATATAATGCTCCAGAGTCTGCTCTTCCTCTGCATCTTGGAGTACTGTGCTCTCCATCTTTTATGTCTCAGGATATTTTCATAGATACCGTGGAGCTTGTAGTCCCTTCAATGGCCCATTAAAGGCGGGAGGTCTGCCCAGTACCCTTAGTTTCCCGTAAACAATCAGAATGGATGCTATTAGAATACTCCTCTCAAATCTCATGGTGGGATCCTGTCAACATAAGTTTACATTACTGGTTTAGCAGTACCTTATTCTGAGAACGAAATAAAGACAGTTGATATAGAGGCTGGTGCGGGACATGAAGGGAAGATTTCATTTTGTGCCATTTATTTTGTCACAGGGTCATCTTTTGGACCTGGCTCTCTGTTTAGGCCAGCCTCAATACCTGCAGTTTTACTTGGTAAGTTTGTGATGCTGCGCTCTTGGAGGAGAACGTGAGCCATTGGCGTGGATAATGGGGGCGGCAGGACAGACCATTTGTGGTAGGTGGTAACTGATCTCCTATTTCATGTTGTTACCCGGAGAATTGGGGCTATGCCTTCCTCATACAGAAGAATAGCACTGGGACCCAGACAACTGGTCCTAAGCAAAACAGAATCCCACCCCCTCCAGCAATGGCTCAGCCAGGACGGGCCCACACAGCTTCAAAACAGTCGGTTTAATGGCTCTGCAGCCACTCCCACGCCAGCAAACAACAAGATGATACTATGACCTCTAAGATTTGGAGCTCATGCCAGATGGTGTATTATGGCTCCACCCCGGGACTCCCATTTCTAGAGTGTCACCCCTCCTCCCTCTACAGGACCCAGCCCCAGCCAGTCATAGGATGCTGTTGAGCTATCAGATGAATTTAATTGAAGCTGGAGAAGTACAACTTCCTACCCCACCTGTGTTGTGTCTTTATAATACAACATGGTTATCTGTGAGGAATGCAGACATTCCCCAGCCTAGAATGGAATTCACATCTCTCTCTCTCTTCCTGTTTCATTCCTTCTGTCACCTACATTCCTGACCTGCCGAATGCTTATTGGACTTAATCACTCTTTATTAGCATTGCAAATGGCAGTCATGTTGATGGTGAAGAAGGAGGCGCTGGTACCCTTGCTCCCAAATGTCAGAACCCCTGGCCTGATGTTGGCATCTGCAGCATGGACAGCAGCACTGGCCCAGGATGTCTTTTGTTTGCCCTTTTATTTATTTATTTTTTATCATATAGTTTCTTTTTCTTTGAATTTTTGAATTTTATTTTATTTATTTTTGTATACAGCAGGTTCTTATTAGTTATCCATTTTATACATATCAGTGTATATATGTCAATCCCAATCTCCCTTTTAGATCCACTCTCTACCGCGCGCTATGGCCGGGGTTGGGGAGGCAGTTGACCCACGTGGTCTCCTTCAGTGGCGTGCTGGAGCCTCAAAAGCTGATTATGTGCATCTGTTCCTAGCTCCATGTTTGGTGACCATGGCAGGAGTATTTACACCATGGAAATCATCAAACGCTACCAATAAGCACACACACACACACACACACACACACACACACAGAGTTCAGAGCTTGTGGTTAAATGTTTATTGACCAGCACACCACTGTGGCTATACCAGAATACAGATAGAGTCCCTTGCCCTTTGGCTTCTGGTTGGGTTTGGCAATTGGGACGCCCCTGCAGGGGACTGAAGGATGAGAAGAGAGCGTGGTCGGAGTATCCTTTCTCCTGCCTCCATCCCTCACAGGTTCCCACAGATTGGCTGCATCCCTTTACAAAGGTGATAGCTGCTGTCAGGCACCCACTCCATGCATGTACCTCTCTAGAATCCAGATATTTCTTCTCCTTCCCTCTTCAAGTCTCTGAGTGGTACTGGCTCCAGGTAATGGATCATCTCTCTCTGGCTTCCATATACCAAGAGTGCCCTCATTATACTCTCCTCTAATAACCCATTGGAGTGTGGGTCACTTGTTCCTCCTGTGACCTTGACTAATAGGGAACCTAATCACATTGCTGTGCAGAGCTGCTTACTTGTTTCCTGGGTGCATCCCTGGGTCTCCGTTTACATAGCAGTTTCCAGGAGCAGTGGTTTTCAAACTCTTTAGAGCCTTGCTTGGGATGTTTTCTTCCAATGAAATCTTACCTCAGAGCTCAACATACATATCCTCCTTGACTTACAACATGGTTACATCCTGATAAACACATGGTAAGTTGAAAATATAGTAGGTCAAAAATGCATTTAATACACCTAACTTACTAGGCATCCTAGCTTAGCCCAGCCTACCTTAAACATGCTCAGAACACTTACCTTAGCCTACAGTTTGGCAAAATCACCTAACACAAAGCCTATTTTATAATAAAGTGTTGACTATCTCATGTAATGTATTGAATACTGCACTGAGAGTGAAAAATAGGATGGTTGTAAGTGTATCAGTCATTTACCCTCATGATCGCATGGCTGACTAAAAGCTGTGGCTTGCTGGCTGCCCAGCATCACAGAAAAGTATGGTGCTGCATATATACAATGGAATATTACTCAGCCATGAAAATAAATGAAACTGAGTTATTTGTAGTGAGGTGGATGGACCTAGAGATTGTCATTCAGGGTGAAGTAAGTCAGAAAGAGAAAAACAAATACTGTATGCTAACACATATATATGGAATCTAAAAAAAGGGTTCTGAAGAACATAGGGGCAGGACAGGAATAAAGATGCAAACGTAGAGAATGGACTTGAGGACATGGGGAGGGGGAAGGGTAAGCTGCGACGAAGTGAGAGAGTGGCATGGTCATATATACACTACCAAATGTAAAATAGATAGCTAGTGGGAAGCAGCCGCATAGCACAGGGAGATCAGCTCGGTGCTTTGCGACCACACAGAGGGGTGGGATAGGGAGGGTGGGAGGGAGACGCAAGAGGGAGGAGATATGGGGACATATGTGTATATATAGCTGATTCACTTTGTTATACAGCAGAAACTAACACAATTATACTCCAATAAAGATGTTTTTAAAAAAAAGAAAGAGGGCTTCCCTGGTGGCGCAGTGGTTGAGAATCTGCCTGCCAATGCAGGGGACACGGGTTCGAGCCCTGGTCTGGGAGGATCCCACATGCGGCGGAGCACCTGGGCCCGTGAGCCACAATTACTGAGCCTGCGCGTCTGGAGCCTGTGCTCCGCAACAAGAGAGGCCACGATAGCGAGAGGCCTGTGCACCGCAATGAAGAGTGGCCCCCGCTTGCCACAACTAGAGAAAGCCCTCGCACAGAAACGAAGACCCAACACAGCCATAAATAAATAATAATTTTAAAAAAAAAGAAAGAAAAGAAAATTATGGTGCCACACATCCCTAGCCAGGAAGAGCTGAAAATTCAAAATCTTAAGTATGGTTTCTACTGAGTGCGTATTGCTTCTGCAGCATCATTAAGCGTGAAAAATTGTTAAGTCGGGGACTCTGTCTATAGACATTAGATAAATAAAGATTCCTGTCTTAAGTGGGGCAAAGGGCTACCTGCTCACCATCCTCCACCGTCATCTCCCACGGCCACCATAGATATGGATACCCTTCACAGGAACCTGCGAGGACCCAAGAAGCACAATTTAAATACCACATTCCTAAAAGAGAGAGAGCATAGCTTGTATTTCCTGGGCACCTAGAGAGATGGGGGTAAACCGCAGGCTTATTTTCAAGCTACCATCTATAGAGCACTTAACTGCATGCCGGACCTGTTCTAAGTGTTTTACATTGGTTAGTTCACTTAATCCTTACAGCAACCCTGGAGAAGTAAGTATCTTTATTACCCACCTTGTGCCAACAAGAGGACTAAAGCAGTGTGCTTAAATCAGGATCACACCGCTAGGATAGCTAGAGAATTTAGTTCCAGAGCTTGTGGGCTTATGCACTCTGTATGTTTCCCCAAATCTCCTTTTGAGTGATAAGTGAGGAGCATTGGAATCCAGGCAGTTAGAAAAAACTCACAGCCTCAGAATCCAGCCTGAGCAGCCCTCAGCGCCCCGTTGATATCCTGGATGACTCCGCCCAACTTCCGTGTCCGACAGCTCAGTTATAGACAGTCCCTGACGTAGAAGGAGTAAAGTGCTGCCCCTTGGCTATTTTATCCCTCAGTTGGCGACACATTAGGTGTTGAAGTAACCAGTGAAATGATGCAAAGGCTGTTTTTTCTAAGGCTCCTAAAATTCTGATATCTAGGGTTAATTGCTACAACCTTGGCTCTGATATATCTCCCCACTGTTCTTTCACCCCAGTCCGGATGCAGGAAGAAAGCACTGAGCTTCCCAGGCTGCTGCAGGCTTGAGGGCTGGTCTTCCCGAGAACAGTGCAAATTTGAGGACTTTGAACCACACACTCAGGGACAGAACCATCAATATCTGGAATGTTTTTTTTCTGAAATTTTGATAGCACCTCCAATCAGAAATGTAAAAAAAAAAATAGTAATACAAGCCAAGCAGGAATTCCCTTGTGGTCCAGTGGTTAGGACTCTGCCCTTCCACTGCAGGGGCCACAGGTTCCATCCCTGGTCGGGGATCTCAGATCCCACATGCTGCGTGGCTTGGCAAAAAATAAAAAAATTAAAAATAAAAGCCAAGCAAACCCCGCACAACTTGTGGGTTGTATAGAAGTCTCAAATTTCTGATCTGCCATACATGTGGGAGTGATGTCTAATGTTGTTTTTAAAAACACTTTATCCATTTCTCAATTAGGAGTCCTCAAAGATGTCAAGAGACCAAGAATATTTGAACAGTATAAAAGCCTAGTTCCTTCACCTGTTTCTTCTTTCCTTGGGTATAAAAACAAACCATTATTTGAATTATTGGGAGAAGCCAAAAGGGAAGCCTTGGCTTTTATTAAAGAGCAGAAGTGAATTATTAATTCACATGAGGGTTGAAAGTACAGTCTCTGTCATACCCTAAATATTTGGAACTCTAGAGCCCAGCCTGCACATTTCCTGGGAGCACGACTGGCTTCACAATTTCTGGGGCTTGGTGCCAGGTGAACATGGAAGGGCCCTTGCTCAAAATTATTTAGAACTTTAAGACGGCACCACCAGAGCTTCAGACTGAGTGCAGGGTTGGTCTGGGCGAGGAGCCCTTTGTGGACGTCCCTGAAGCTGGCCCTGCCTGTGTGCAGTGACCCATACTGAGTCCTGGGAGGATGGGAAAGGTAAGCCTCCTTCTCTACCAATGGAGGCCCAGGAAAGAAGCAATCATGTGCTCCAACTCACACTCAAGAAGGCTGGAGTCAGAACACTGCTCCCAATCACCCCTTCTTTCAAGCTTGTGTTGGAATAAGAATCCCATCCAAGGGCTTCCCTGGTGGTGCAGTGGTTAAAAATCCGCTTGCCAATGCAGGGGGCGTGGGTTTGAGCCCTGATCCGGGAAGATCCCACACGCCGTGGAGCACTAAGCCTGTGCACCACAACTACTGAGCCTGCGCTCTAGAGCCCGCGAGCCACAACTACTGAGCCCACGTGCCACAACTACTGAAGCTGGGGAGCCTAGAGCCCGTGCTCCACAACAAGAGAGGCCACTGCAATGAGAAGCCCGCACACCGCAATGAAGAGTAGCCCCCCGCTCACTGCAACTAGAGAAAGCCTGTGCGCAGCAACGAAGACCCAATGCAGCCAAAATAAATAAATAAATAAAAAATAAAGTTCTTGGTGAGGACTCCCCTGGTGGAGCAGTGGTTAAGAATCCACCTGCCAATGCAGGGGACACGGGTTCAAGTCTTAGTCCAGGAAGATCCCACATGCCGTAGAGCAACTAAGCCTGTGCACCACAACTACTGAGCCTGCACTCTAGAACCCGTGAGCCACAACTACTGAGCCCATGCCACAACTACTGAAGCCTGCATGCCTAGAGCCCATGGTCTGCAACAACAGAAGCCACCGCAATGAGAAGCCCATGCACCACAACGAAGAGTAGCCCCCGCTCGCCACAACTAGAGAAAGCCCACACGCAGCAATGAAGACCCAACACAGCCAAAAATAAAATAAATAAATTTATTTTAAAAAAACTTCCATCCAAGACAAAGACAAATACCATATGATATCACTTATATGTGGAATATAAAATATGACACAAATGAACCTATCTATGAAACAAACAGAATCAGAGACATAGAGAATAGACTGGTGGTGGCCAAGGGGGAGGGGCATGAGAGAGGGTAGGAATGGGAGTTTGGGGTTAGCAGATGCAAACTGGAATATATAGGATGGATAAACAACAAGGTCCTACTGTATAGCACCAGGAACTATATTTAATATCCTGTGATAAACCATAATGGAAAAGAATATGAAAAGCAATGTATATACATGTATAAATGAGTCATTTTGCTGTACAGCAGTAATTAACATAATATTATAATTCAACTATACTTCACTAAAAAATAAATTAAAAAAAAAGAGAATCCCATCCCCTACCCATTCAACCAGTATTTGTGTCACTATTGGATGAGTCCCACTTTCTGGAATAAAGAAGAGAGGATCAGTTCATGTTACACGTACATTACTTTTTTTAAAAATACGCTTTATTTTTTAGTGTTACGTTCACAGCAAAATTAAGAGGAAGGTACAGAGAGGTCCCATATACCTTCTGCTCTCACATATGCACAGCTTCCCCCATTACCAACATCCCCACCATGTGGTATATCTGTTATAACTGATGACCCTACACGGATACATCATTGTCAGCCAAAGTCTATAGTTTACATTAGGGTTTATTCTTGGGGTTGTACATTCTGTAGGTTTGGAGAAATATATAATGTCATGTAACCACTATTATAGTATCACACGGAATAGTTTCACTGCCCTAAAAATCATCTGGGCTCCACCTATTCATTCCTCCTTCCTCTTTCTTTTTTCTTTTTGGCTGTGACATGTGGCTTGCAGGATCTTAGTTCCCCGACCAGGGATTGAACTTGCGCCCACAGCAGTGAAAGCACAGAGTCCTAACCACTGAACCACCAGGGAATTCCCCCTCCTTCTTCTGAATGTTTTATACATTTTGTGTGTGTGTGCCATTTGCCAGTCTGGTGAAGTCTTTGGATATTTTCTCCCAAATAAGATTTTTAATGCATAAAATACAATACGTATACTAAAGTTACGAAAACATTTAAAAACAAAATCGTTAGTAATATATTTGCTTCTTCATTAGCACATTAAATTACTAGACCTGACAGCAAGTCTAACACCTACTATAATTTTCAAGTAGTGATGATGGGCATACATGATCATTTGAAATATCTGCAGTGATTCTGATGTGCAATGAAAGTATTAGTGACAGAGCTACAGGGTCTACTGAATACAACTGTGGTTTTATCCATTTATTTTTGGCCCATATTCATAAGGGAAGGAAATGCTAGATCTCAGAGAGAGGATGATGAGAATAAAGCTGTGATATATATTTTTTCCCACCCAACCTCTCACGCCCCAGGCTGGTATTAAGCGCTTGTCTGTCTGCTGGGACATAGCACACCAAGTTGCTCCCCTAAGAGCTGGCCCCTACCACACGGGCATTGGCTAAGGAGCAAACCGGTAAGGGAGGGGGACGCTGGAAGGGTGGAAGGGAGAGAAGTTCTTCCGTTTCGCTCATCGTGTCTGCCAGTGTCCTGCCAACGATAGTGTTCCATCCTAGTAGCGGAAGGTGATTCTAGCAGTGGTTGGTTCCAGTTTCCAGTTGTTTCCATGCTCTCAGAACCAGCCTCCTGATGTCCTCATGAGACACCACCCGCTGGGTACCATCCTCTTGGCTACCCAAACAAGCTATCAAACACTGGATAGCTTAAAACAACAGAGATGGATTGTGTCAGGTTCTGGAGGCTGAAGTCTGAGATGAAGGGGTGGGCAGAGCCGAGCTCCCTCTGACAGCTCCAGAGGAGAAGGTTCCCTACCTCTTCTGGCTTCTGGCGCTGCCTGCAATCTCGGTGTTCCTCAGCTCATAGATACATCATGGCTCCAGTCACGTGCGTGCCGTCTTCTCATTGCGTCTTCACATTGTCTTCCCTCCACGTATCTCTGTGTCCTCATCTCTTCTTTCTATAAGGGTATCGTCATACTAGATTAGGACCCATTCTAATGACCTCCTTTTAACTTGATTACCTCTGTAAGGACCCACTTTCCAAATAAGGTCACATTCAGAGGTCCTGGGGGTTAGGTCTCCTATATATATATATATTTTTTTTTTTTTTTTTTTTGCGGTACGAGGGCCTCTCACTGTTGTGGCCTCTCCCGTTGCGGAGCACAGGCTCCGGATGCGCAGGCTCAGCGGCCATGGCTCATGGGCCCAGCCGCTCCGCGGCATGTGGGATCTTCCCAGACTGGGGCACAAACCCGTGTCCCCTGCGACGGCAGGTGGACTCTCAACCACTGCGCCACCAGGGAAGCCCTCCAATATATATTTTTTGAGGGGACACAATTTAACCTATCCCACCTCTTCTCAGGGGTCTGGGTCCCAGCTCCGTGGAAACCGTCTCCAAGCTTCTAGTTCCCCCAACCCCAGGTGGGGAGCTGTTTCCTACAGTTATTATTTCTGAGCTACCTAGTGTCTTCCAGTCCTCCAGGCTCTGATTAATCAATTCCTTACATTACATTCTCTCTGTTAAAATAACTGGTGTGGTTTCACTTTCCTGGGCAGACCTTGGCTGACTTAGACGGCCCCTGAATCTTCAGCGTGGACCCCAGGTTAAGAGGATCTGATGTCTTAAATAGATATCCAGTAATTATCTCAAGAAAGAATCAGGAATTATAAGTGAGGAAATGAGACTTCCAAAATGTATACCCTTTTGTCTCGTTTAAATGTCTCAGTTGTTTCCTTATTGTATTCTTGTGTTAGATACTAGAAAAGGAGATGGACCCAGGAGTTTGTCTTCAGAGGCAGTGAGAAAGGAGGAAGCTGTGTGTGTGTGGGGCAGGGGTGGGGAGGTCTTGGGTGAGAAGCAACCCCATGGGGTAGAGAAGAGGGGCAGCATTAAGAGAAAATGAAAGTCATTGAGTCCCTGGGACTGGGGTAGGGCGGAAAAGAAGAATATGGTAGCTGGGCCTGGGAACCAGTTCTGGGAATCCCACAGGGAAAAAAGCTTTGGTGCCCTTTAACCCAGTCTCTAGAAAGCTCTCCTAGGAAAATAATCCAAAAGAAAAAATATCTAAACCCCTTGACTTTTTCCCAGCCTGTCAGGCCTGTGGGTACAGACAAGGGTCCATTAACAGTGATGTCCATGGTCTTTGGCATCCTGGCCCACATGTGGAACTGGACGACTTCAAGCCTCTGCTTGGAGCCTGCCAATCAGTTCTCAGAGTCCCTTGCAAGGGTCTCACACGTGCTGAGGACCAGACCTGCTTCTGTTCTGCTCTTGCCTGTGTGTGGAAGTCCTCAGCCTGCAGGCCATGAGAGGGTGGTGCTTTGCTTCTGCCCCAGCTGTTCCACCCACATAAAAAGGCTGCATCTGGGCCATTTTCATGGACATGGCAAGCTCTGCCAATGTGCCTGGCTGTCCTTTTCACATCTGGACCAGGAAGTGACACTGCTTTGCCCTGGGTCTCACAGACCTTTCATCAAAAAGACGCTTTCCCCTTCTGCCTGTTCACCTCCTCTTTACATAAGACCAGACCCAGTCCAGTCTTGGACTTCAGACACCAGTCACAAGTCCAGGCAGTCACCTGTGCTTTGACTGTCCCAGTATATATCAGAGGTTCCCGTGACCTCCTCCTTGGGTTTGATTAATTTGCTAGAACGGCTCACAGAACTTGGGAAACCTGTTGACTCACTTGATCACTGGTTTATTATGAAAACGTATCACTCAGCAAGAGCCAGATGGAGGAGATGCATAGGACAAGAAATGGGGGAAAGGGCATGGAGCTTCCATGACCCCTCTGAGGCCATTCTCCCAGCATCTCCACATGTTCTCCAACCTGTATGCTCTCTGAACTCTGTCCTTTTTGGGGTTTTGTGGAGGCTTCATTACATAGGCATGATTGATTGAATCATTGGTCATTGGTAGCTGACTCAACCTCCAGCCCCTCTCCTCTCCCTGGAGATCACAGGGTAGGGCTGAAAGTTCCAACCCTCTAGTCACATGGTTGGCTCCACAGGCAACCAGCCCTCACCCCTTACAGAGGGCTTTCCAAAAGTCACATCATTAGCATAACAAAAGGCACCTTAAGGGCTTGCATCGGGAATGGGTCAAAGGCCAAATATCTATTTTGCCTATTATAGTCACGTATCACTGGCCCATGGATAAAGATGGTCCCCTCTGCTGCGCCCTCAGTGCAACAGGGAGCATAACTCCTGCACTGTGAGTCTTCTGGAGCCTCAAACTGGTCCATGGGTGTGAAGTTATTTCAATAGTTTGAAAGAAAGAACAAGTCTTGCTACTTTTTAAAGGACCTGCTGAAGAACTTTGGACACTGTGCTCTCAAGAAGAATGACTTTTCTAGAGACTCACTCAGAGGACTTACCAGCAGGTGCATGAACCCCTTGTTGAGGGCACTGGGGTTTGGGGTGAGAGGACCTGGATTCAAGACCTGGTTCTGCCATATTCCAGGCACGTGACTTGGGCCTCACACTTCCTCATCTGTAGAATGGGAATAACAATAACATCTCTCACAAAGGTCTGTTGTGAAGATCAAATGAGGTGAGTGAAAGTGTAAAGAAAAAAAAGGCATTTGCCCTAATTATTATAATTATTAATATCTATGTTATAGATATTCTTTATATCTATATAAATTATAGATATTATAATAATTATATATAATTATTAGATTAATTATTATATCTAATAATTATTATATATTATATATATGATTTTATTAATTACAAAGGGGCAT
>NW_020175436.1:560318-599726 GCF_003031525.2 Neophocaena asiaeorientalis asiaeorientalis | reverse complement strand
CCCACCCAGCAAGCCCTGGGGTGGGTGGGGGGGCGGCAGGGAGAAGGTTGAAGTTAAGGGTTCACATCAGTTCCTCCGTGGGGGAGGAACTGACATCAGAGGGCTCTTCAGGCTCCCTGTAAAGGGGTGGTAGGGGTAACAATAGGGACATTCAGTCCTGCCTCTCTGCCCCAGATCCCAAAGTAGATCTAGGGGCGGAGCCTCCGCAGGCAAACACGCCAGCTTCGAGTCCGGGAAAGAAGTCGGCTCCATAAAAAGCTGTCAATCAACCACAATCATCCCGGCTCTAGGGTGTCCAAGCATCTTGGGAGAAGGCGCCGCTTCCCAAGTCTTTACACCCTTGAGATGGCATCACGCATCGTGGGGGGAGGGTGGGCTCAGCCTCCCTCCGTCACTCAGCTCCCGCGGTGGGAGAAATCCGGGAGAAGAGGGCTCTGGCGATGTGGTCCTCCGCCCGGCGGAAAAGTGGGGGGCCCTCTGCGTGGCCGAAGTCCGAGCCAACGGCAGGGTGGGGAGATGGAGTTTGGCAGCAACCGCTTTTGGTGGTCTGCCCGGGGAGACTCAGAACGAGCAGATTTGGGTCTCTGCGACAGCGCCCCAGCCTCGTTCCAATGGCCCTTGACTTCCCTAGCTTCTTGCCACACAGCCTGAGCTTGTTTTTCTCGCCTGTAATAAAGAGGTTGTTAAAACGACATGAAAAATCTAGTCTCGAACTTGTTAATTATTCAATAAATAGTAGCTGTCATCGGCGTGGTTACAGTCAGCAGCACTGCCGCATCATCCGTGGACGGCTGAGTCAGACCCGCCGGACCCCGCGCGGGACCTCGACTCTTTCCAGGCGCTTTCGCTCCCCGGCCTGGGAAGGAGCTGAAAACGTCTTGCTGCCCAGGCAACGAGGAGCCCGCGCGAAGAACCGGGAGCAGACCTTGCACGCATCCTTCTTCCCCTCGCTCCCCACGCTCCAGGTTGGTGCATCAAACACCTGGATTTCTACTGGCTTCCATGCGATCGTTCTAGTGTCCACGAGGACCGCAGGCACTGGCTGAACTCCAACCCAGACAACCTACCTGGCTCTTACTCCCCGCATCTCAGTGGTTCTATTGGGACCACAGAGGGGCTATTGTGATGTGGTGGGAGCATTTTTAATTGCAACAAAAATGGCATTTAGTGGGGTTGCCAGTGATGGCAGACACCCTGCAAAGTGTGGAACAGTCCTGAATAACAAAGAACTGTGTGGCATGACTTTCAGATGTCCCTCGGGACATCCATGTAAGTGAAAGACCATTTATTATTTTATCTGAGCTGGGATCTAACCCAGTTTATGTACAAACAAAACGCTTTTTTTTTTGCAAGATTTAAAAAAAATTGTGGTAAAAAATACAGAACATAAAATTTTACCATTTTAACCATCTTTAAGGGCACAATTAAGTGGCATTGAGTACATCTGCAATGTTGTGCAACGTCACTGCAATATAATTCCAAACCTTTTTCATTACCCCAAACAGAAGCTCTCTACACATTAAGCAATAGTTCCCTCTTTTCCCTGCCCCCAGCTCTTAATAACCTCTAATCTACTTTCTGTCTCTGTGAATTTGTCTATTCTAGGGACCTCATATAGGTGGAATCATACAATATCTGTTCTTTCTTTCATCAAAAACTTTGCCAAGGGTTGTTCACCACATGGGAAAATTACCATCACCAGAGACCAGGCCATGCATAGTATCTGAATCATCAATAAAAGTTATATGCATCTGTCTGCGTTTGTAACATTGAACATGGCTGCAAGCATTTGACACTTTAATATGCTTTCTAGTGTGATTATGTCCAAACATTCATGTATTGAAATACATTTTATTTTATTTTGCATTCCTTTTTATTGCCAAGTTAAAACATTATGGTTTTTTTAAAATTATGTATCGGTAGCTTAAATAAGCTGTTAATATCATTTTAGGTTGGTGACGGGGTTATTACAAAATATTTATTACTAAATGGGGCTTTGGGCCCAGTGGGGCTGAGAATCAGAGACTTATCCCCTACAGTTCCTGACAAATGACCAGGCATGAGGGAACGTATCCCCAGAAGTGAGGTGCTGTTGACCAAACTTGAGTATGACCTGTGTTTACAACCTTACACAGCCAGCCCCACCCCTCAGATAGGAAATCCTCAAACCACTGAACCGATTGTCTCTTTGATCACCACTGCCTGACTGTTGAGGTCTGGCCAGTGCAGACCACAGGGATTTTTGCTCCTGTCCTCAGTGTTGGCCATTGTAATGACTGTTGTTCTTAGCCTTAATGATGGGCATAGGCAGCCTAAACAAATTGAGATTAGATTATTTCTCAGCAATTACCTAAAAGTGAAGCTGTATTTTCAGCATTCAACAAAATGATTGATTCCAGCACAAGTCCTGGGCATCTCCTGTGTTGACCGAGAATCAGTATTGACGCTGCAAAGAACAAAACGCTTTATTTGGGGTCTTAAGAATTGCAATTTGTGGGAGTTTCCTGGTGGCTTAGTGTTTGGGATTCGGCGCTGTCACTGCCGTGGGTTGGGTTCGATCCCTGGGGGGAATCTCACAAGCTGTGCGGCAAGCCCAAAACTTTAAAAAGAGAAAAAAATAAAAGAATTGCAATTCAGGGGACACAGATTTGGGTAAAACTGAAAAAGTGTGCCGAGGAAGAGAAAGAGTCAGGGGCTTATAAAAGCAAAGCCTTGAGGCTGTACTCTGACAAAAGAAAGGAAATACAGTGGTTGCCCTTAAGGGATAGGATGCCATGAGCTCTTTTAGGGTAAGGGCCCAGTAAGTATCTTGAGTTTCTGGCAGATGTTCTGGATGTCTTCACTAGGACAATAAGTGGTCAAAAGGTCAGATTCCATCCAGATTGAGACGCGCATAAGTCACGTTTCCCCAGCAGCCTTCCAGCTCCATTTTAGAGAGCACTCTTAGCAATAGTGACTCCATTTTGATTTTCCTTCCACACATGAAAGGGAATTTGGGGTCACAGTGTATTCATATTCTTGTTTCAGACTGACCTGCATCTGGTTGGGAGCATTCAGATATCAGATTTCATTTCAATAAAATGGCCAGAAGTATTACAGATATTGTCTCCTAACCAACTGCCCCTTTATTATTCACACTTCCTTAGATCAGCCCCAAAGTCTTTCTTGAGAGTGTGTAATCTCACAAGATATTAAATGGGCTCAAATTTGGTTGCTAAAATCAGTTATAAAAATTTATACTTTTATAAATATATATATGTGTGTGTCTTCTGTTTTCAGGACAGAAGAGTTTTCATCTGACTTGCCAGGCAATGCCTTAGACAAAAAGTTAAGAAATATATATATATATATATATATACACTTATATATATTCTATTATTATAATGTATTATATATATATATATATAAGATTTTTGGGAAAAAATCATAATTTAAAATGTCAGAAAAGTAAAGAGCTCAATGTCGGGACCCCATATGCCTGAAAGCTTGGCCAAGCCCCAAGGAGTCATTATACATATATAATGTGAAACAGCCTTGGAGTTTGTCTGCTGTTGCACTTCAAATGAAAAGGATATAATGTGACCCATGGAAGATGCAGTCCTTACATTTCCTCCCTATGCCAGTATTCCATCGCTCAACTGCTTTCTAGCTCTGTGCATGGAGCTGATGCCAGCACAGATGAGTAAGATCTTTGGCCTCAAGGAGTCTGAAGTCTCACATGATGACTGACCAGCAAACAAAATATGGCAATGCAGTGCGATGGATGTTTTCTCAGATCTGTGGACCCTGGAGTGGTCACACTGACTCAGAAAATGAGGTCTGGGGAATTCCCTGGCGGTCCAGTGGTTAGGACTCTGTGTTTTCATTGCCAAGGGCCTGGGTTTGACCCCTGATCAGGGAACTAAGATCCCCGTGGTGAAAAAAAAAGAGAAGAAAGAAAGAAAGAAAGGAAGGAAGGAAGGAAGGAAGGAAGAAAGAAAGAAAGAAAGAAAAAGTGGTCTGGGAAGGCTACTGGGAGCAGAGAGCATAGGGCAGTTCACACACACACACACACACACACACACACACACACACACACCCTGTCAATCTACTCAAGTTCTTTAGTGAGTGCCTGGTTGAAACGCCCCATTAGGCCCCCTCTGTGTCATAATCATTAAAGAGATGGTTTGAGGCAGAGAAATGTCAAGGCCTGAGCCCCTGTTGTGAACAGATCTAAGCCAATTTGGTTGCCTGCAATTACGAGGTCTTTTTGTGGATATTGGAATCCTCAAAAGTCTAGAGACTGTCAGACAGAGTGAAGTAAGTCAGAAAGAGAAAAACAAATATCGTATATTAACGCATATATGTGGAACCTAGAAAAATGGTACGGATGAACCAGTTTGCAGGGCAGAAATTGAGACACAGATGTAGAGAACAAACGTATGGACACCAAGGACGGTAAGCTGCGGGGGGCGGTGGTGGTGCTGTGATGAATTGGGAGATTGGGATTGACATGTATACACTGATGTGTATAAAATTGATGACTAATAAGAACCTGTTGTATAAAAAAAATAATAAAATAAAATTTAAAAAAAATTTACTAAATAAATAAATAAATGACAGATTGAGAAAAAAAAGAATTCCTCTCTTTCTCTTTTTTTTTTTAATTTATTTTTATAATGGGGTATAGCTGATTTTCAGTGCTGTGTTTCTTGCTGCTCTACATCCAGTTTATGCACTTACAGAAAGACATCAATAAATTCTAAAAAAAAAAAAAAGTTATAGGTAAGTTAGGGCTACCAATGTAATCCTTTTGTAGGAAACATACCAGCAGCAACAATATAAAAATCTTCATTTGATACTGCCTTGACAACTGTTACAGATGGAATTGTGCCCCCTCCCATTCATAAGTTGAAGTCTTGACCCCCAATGTGACTGTGTTTAGAGATGGGGCCTTTATTTTTTTATTTTTATAAATTTATTCATTTTTGGCTGTGTTGGGTCTTTGTTGCTGCGCGCGGGCTTTCTCTAGTTGTGGTGAGCGGGGGCTACTCTTCGTTGAGCTGCGCGGGCTTCTCATTGTGGTGGCTTCTCTTGTTGCGGAGCACGGGCTCTAGGTATGCGGGCTTCAGTAGCTGTGGCGCACGGGCTTAGTCGCTCCGCACGGGCTTAGTTGCTCCGCGGCATGTGGGATCTTCCTGGACCAGGGCTCAAACCCGTGTCCCCTGCATTGGCAGGCGGATTCTTAACCACTGTGCCACTGGCGAAGTCCCGATGGGGCATTTAAATATGTGATTAAGTTAAAATGAAGTCATTAGGGTGGGCCCTAATCCAATAGGACTTGTGCTTTTATAAGAAGAGGAGGTTGAGACAGGCATAAGTGCACACAGAGGGAAGACCATGTGAGAACACAGGGAGAAGGTAGCCATCTGCAAGCCAAGGAGAGAGGACCCAGGAAAGACCAACCCTGCTCACGTCTTAGACTTTCAGCCTCCAGAATCGTGAGAAAAGAAATGTGTGTTCTTTAAGCCATCCAGACTGGGGAATTTTGTTATGGCAGCCTGAGCAAACTAATACAACAGCTGAGTTCAAAATTTTCTGCTAGGGTATAATATAATTTTTTTTTAAAGACTAAAAATGTTTACAAAAGATTTTAACTTAGCAAAGGTAATAGGAATAATATTTTGAAATATTAAGCTGACATGTTTTTCATACCCCTGTAAATCATGTCTCCCCACGGCCTTCCACCATGGATGTTAATCTGTAAACGGCAGGACAGGTGAGGGTGGGTCGTGCCTGGAATAAAAAGGCCATTGATGAACTTTGACTTTCAAAAGCTGACTTTGTTGATTCCATATTGAAATTATAGTTTTGAAAGCCAGGCTTTATGGAGAGAGAAAATGTTTATTTTCTGAATTTTAAAAGCTCTCTTTATGTTTGGGGGGTTAGAGCTGGCATTTTGACACATACGCTTTAGATAGAGAACTTAGGTTATTTCATAAGGGGGATGCTGAGCAGACAGGAAGTCAGGAGAGAAAATAATCAGACACTTGTGTCCTGGCTTCTTCCCCTGAAGGGGGACCACGTTCTACATGTCCAGGTGGCTTGGGAAATCTCAGAGCAGTGGCTTTGTTCCTCACTTTCCAGGTACAGATGGGGGAAATGTCAAGTCCCAGAGAACTGCTACCTCTAACATGATGCCATCCACGTGGTGAGTCAGAAAGGGCTGAGTGAAAGGTCTAGACAGAGAGCACAGAGAAAGGTCCACCCGGCAAGGGTTTCTAGGCTCCTGTGTGGTAGAGAAGGGTCTAGATGGTCCTGTGTGCTCCTAGCGGAGGATGTAGAAGGTAGCTGAGTTGACAGCCATAGACAATATGTAATGCATGAGCATGGCTGAGTTCCAATAAAATGTTATTTATAGACATCAAAATCTGAAGTTTTTTCAAAATCTGACTTTTGTATAATTGGCACATGTCACAAAATATCCATCTTCTTTTAGTTTCTTTCTCCCAGCCATCTAAAAATATAAAAACTATTTTTAACCTACAGGTTGTACAAAAACAGTCAGTGGGCTGGATGTGGCCTGTAGTTCGCCAATCCCTGGGTTAATAAATAATGGCAAATACTTAATATACAAACAAATGCACTTTACTACATCCCTAATTTTTCAAAAATAAGATGGTTGTTTTTCTGGGGTGGGGAGGGGATGCAAAAATCTGTTATCACTTTAGTCTAAGCCAGGGTATTTGATTAAAAGAAATAAATCAGATGTTGTTGGATTCGTTTATTCTTTTTTCTTTAAAGTCAGTTTCTGCCAATAGTGATGTTAGAAAATGCTATTTTGATGAGGAAATAATGAGATCATTTGAGTTATCACTGACACATGATGTCCGTGAGAGCAATCTTTACCAGCTGCCAGGTCTGGAGGATGTGAAAAGAGGAAAAAGGATTCGTTTCTTTAATGTTATTTAACTCCTTATGCTGCTGTTTGTAGCATGAACAGCACGTGTGCGTGCGTGTGTGTGTGCCTGTGTGTGTGTGTGTGTAAGAGAGAGAGAGAAAGAGAGATGGGAGAGGGAGAAAGGGAGGGAAGAAGAGGTGCGGGGGAGAGTAGGGGAGTCTTTCCTTTCCTACAGGCACTGATCCAATCTTTGCTTTGCATCAGTTCCTCACTGTGCAATCTGCCGACCACCATTAGTTATTACTCATGCTTGGCCTGTAGACGTCTCCACCAGAAGTAACACTGGCTGCTGGGGTCAGTCATTAGAGACAAGGTTGACAGTAATATAGCTCCAGAGTTCCAAGATATTACAGAGACAACAACTGGGGCCCATCCACCTGCAACCACCAGGAAGGGAGAGGGGAGCAGAGCAGATCAAGAAGGGACAGGAAAATGACACTGGCTAGGAGCGCTGACCCAGTTCTAACTTCCTGCTGAAATAGTCATCCCTTGATATCTAAAACTCACTTTTTCCTGAAAATGTGTTGAATGACAATTTTTTAGAGAGTGGTAGCCTTATTTTTTTAAGTGGGAAAAATAATAATGCTTCCCTGGTCACCTAAAACCTCAACTACTTTTTTTCTGAAAAGGAAAACAAAAAACCCACCATGATACTCTTAAGCATAAAAACCCACTAAGAATTTTGAAAAAAAAATAAAGCATTTTAAAGCCTCAATTACATAACAGTTCATGAATTCATTATTAGGTCTCTATGTGGAACATATATTTACAATATCTCTGAGCCATATCAGTTACAATTATGTTTTCCCTCTACACCATGCAGTGGACATGTACAGCACCGTGAGTCTATAATGAAATAACAAGTCAACAGCATTAAAGTTATTGTCTACACTGGACCCAGATTGTTAGTGCCTCCAGGTGCCCTGGGGACCCTAACATGGAAATCATGTAGGGCTTCATCCCTAGGCCAGGGTGGGGAAGAGGATAGCTCTCTATACCCTGTAACCTGGGCTCAGGGTTACTGAGTGTGCTCACTGGTCCAGGCATGCCAATTTCTTGCAGTAGAGTTCAGAGTTTGGTAGTGGATTTTGGGTGACTATTTTTTCAAAAAGTAGCATATTTTCTGATTAGTGCAAGTTCCGATAAAGATATCTGTATCTATATAGACACAGAAAAAGACCCAAACTTGCCAATCATCATCAATTCATACTGACAATCAAGCCAATATCTGAATTTGGAAGGAGGGTCTACTAAGATCAGGGCCGAGGGAATCATGTTGAAAGTAAATTAATGAGCAGGTTGCTCAGCCTGCTGCCAGCTTGGAATAAGGGCATGTGCCTCTTTAGTCCTCATCCTGGATCAAAAACTCAAGACTCGAACCAACCAGTGAATGGTGAAGCCATCTCTCTAAGGCTGTTCCTGGAAGTAGCCTGTTCCTGCAGCACAAGGACCATTCCAATCCCTTGATCTTCACCGGGTATCACTACAGTTCAGAACACATCCATACCGTGACAGCCACTCCCAGAGACGAACAGGAAAAGAGAGAGACAGACAGACAGAGACAGAGGAGACAGAGACAGAGAGACAGAGAGCTGATGCTGGGGAAGAACATGCCTTGCATCCTGGTGCATCCTAGAAAGAACAGTCAATCAATACCCTCAAGGAAATACCATCGGCAAGGTCAGGGACAGGAAGTCCTGGAGGCAGGTCTCCAGGATTATATCCTTTCAGGTATTTCAATGGATAATTAAATCAAAGTAATAGGCAGTGGAGGTGGGTAAGGATTCCATTTAAGTCCAGCAAAGACAAAGTAGATGATGACTTCCAAGATAATAGAAATTGGGTCAGGAGCCATGTACGTCATGCTAATATCCAGCTGATGGTCTGAGAAATCCTTGTTACGTGAAATAATAGATTTCCTTACTGTGTAAGTTGAATTGACAGGATTTTTGGTTAATTGCCATCAACGATAGCTTAAGATCAGGAAGGTTATCAGAGCAACATGAAAAGCTTCATTTGAAGCTGCAAAGGATAGAGCTGATACAGTGGATAAGCTAAATCAATGACATGAGAAACAAAATCTGAAAAGTTCTAGAGAAACAGAAAGAAAAAGACAAGTGTGAGGGATTATTAAGATAATCAATATGGATGATAGAGTTTAGAGATCCAACCCACGGTTTACTAGGGCTCTTTAAGAAACAGAATAACTCAAACAGAAGCAATGATCAAGGATGAAATGGAGACAATCTTTTTGAAAAAAGGCATTGTGTGTACATAGAAAAGAATCATCGTATTTCAAAGTGAGGCTCTGAAAACAGCATCTCACTTCCTGGAAAAATTTAGAATGACAAGGATAAAGAAAAATATCTTCTACATTAATTTGGGCTTCAAAACTGGTGTCCTAAAAGGGAACAAAACCAGACTGTCCACAGACTTTTCTTTTGCAAAAGTGAATGTCAGAAAAAACATAAAGTATCAGCAACTCTAGCATTCTTTTGAGAACTTTTTATGTAGTAAAGTTTGTGTGAGAAATTAACACAAAAACATTCTTTCCTATGTAGAGCTCACAAAATATATCCATGCATTCTTCTTGAGAAAAATTGCTTCATATTGCCAACTTAAAGATAAACCAAAATTAAGAACTCAAGCATGGGTAAGTCATCTTAAAACAAACAGACAAAAAACCCTAAAAACACCAGGTGAAGAAACTTCTTGGTTTGAGCTCAGACTCAGGAATCTACATGGACTGCCTGCTTTCAGGGGAATCTGCAGCCTGAGAATAAAACTCAACATGCCAGGTCTTCACTCAGCTACTCCTCCTCTGCTTCAAAAATTCTTTCCCAGGAAATGAGGTCCCTGCTTCCTATCCTCCTACCCATGGTTAACCTGTTCGGCTTTATTATTATTGTTATGACTACTGAATAACCAATACTGATATATTCTAGCTAAGAAAGGCTTTATTTTACATATTTGGAACTCTGAGCTAAGATAATTAGGGGAAAAAATATTTTATTTTTATCCTCTAGGGAGAGCTGCATAGACTAAGATAATAGACATTTTCATAGTTTTGGAACTCAAGTCATGACTTCCTGCATCTAAAAAGCTTGTATTACAAGAGTTATTAATTTTTATTTTAATTAATTTGATTAATTTATTATAGTTAAAGACTTTTGAAGACTTTATTTTTTTAGAGCAGTTTTGGCTTCATAGTAAAATTGAGAAGATACAGAGATGTCCCGTAGACCCTCTGCCTCCACACACTCCCCCTCCCCCACCAGATGGTACATTTGTTACAACCGATGGAACATTTGTAACAGCTGATGAACCTATGCTGACATATAATAATCACTCAGAGTCCACAGTTTACAGTAAAGTTCACTCTTGGTATTGCACATTCTGTGGGTTTGGACAAATGTATAATGACACATATCCACATTATAGTATCATAAGAATAGTTTGTTTAATAATATGCATTTAAGTTTCCTCCATTTTTTCATGGCTTGATAGCTAATTTCTTTTTAGCACTGAATAATATTCTGTTGTCTGGATGTACCATAGTTTATTTACCCATTTACCTACTGAAGGGCATCTTGATTGCTTCCAAGTTTAGACAGTTGTGAACAAAGCTCTGACAAACATTTGCCTGCAGGTTTTTGTGTGGACATGAGTTTTCAGCTCTTTTGGGTAAATACCAAGGAGCACAATTTCTGGATTGCATGGTAAGAGTATGTTCAGCTTTATAAGAAACTCCCAAACTGTCTTCCAGAGTGGCTGTACCATTTTGCATTCCTACCAGCAACAAATGAGAGTTCCTGTTGCTCCACATCCTCTCCAGCATTTGGTGTTGTCAGTGTTCTGGATGTTGGCCATTCTAATAGTTGTGCAATTGTATCTCACGGTTGTTCTAATTTGCATTTCCCTATGGCATATGATGTGGAACATCTTTTCATATGCTTATTGGCCATCTGTATATCTTCAATGGTGAAATGTCTGTTAAGGTCTTTGACCCATTTTTTTAATCAGGTTGTTTGTTTTCTTACTGTTGAGTTTTGAGAGTTCTTTGTATAGTTTGGATAACAGTCCTTTATCAGGTGTGTCTTTTGCAGTATTTTCTCCCAGTCTGTGGCTTGTCTTTTCATTTTCTTGACATTGTCTTTTTTTTTTAATACGCATTCTTATTTATTTATTTATTTATTTATACTTTTGGCTGTGTTGGGTCTTTGTTGCTGTGCTAGGGCTTTCTCTAGTTGTGGCGAGCAGGGGCTACTCTTTGTTGCGGTGTGCGAGCTTCTCATTGTGGTGTCTTCTCTTGTTGCAGAGCACGGGCTGTAGGTACGCAGGCTTCAGTAGTTGTGGTGTGCGAACTCAATAGTTGTGGCTCGTGGGCTCTAGAGTGCAGGCTCAGTAGTTGTGGCTCACGGGCCCAGCTGCTCCGCGGCATGTGCAATCTTCCCGGACCAGGGCTCGAACCCGTGTCCCCTGCATTGGCAGGCGATTCTTAACCCCTGCGCCACCAGGGAAGCCCCTTGACATTGTCTTTTGCAGAATGGAAAATTTTAATTCAGTCCAGCTTATTGCCTTTTTTCTTTCATGGTCATGTCTTTTGTGTCATATCCAGAGAGTCATCTCCAAATGCAAGGTCATTGAGATTTTCCCCTATCTTCTAGGAGTTTTATAATTTTGCATTTTATATTTCTGTGATCTATTGATATTTTTGAGTGAACTTTTGTGAAGGGTGTTATGTGTCTAGATTCTTTTTTTTTTTTTGCATGTGGATGTCCAGTTATTCCAGCACCATTTGTTGAAAAGACTATCTTTGCTCCATTGTATTGCCTTTGCTTCTTTGTCAAAGATCAGTTAACCATATTTATGTTGGATCTATTTCTGGACTATTCCATACCATTGATCTACTTGTCTATTCTTTTGCCAATCTAAATTATTTGTATTTTAGTTTTGATAAAGTAATATGCCACCTGGTGGTCATGACATATTCCCTTTCTTCTTAATATTGCTAACATATTAAGTGACCATACTATTATGGTATCATAGACTGCTGGAGTCCAGAGGTATAAAGTATTTATTTACTTCTCAGTGGAGTCCATTCCTCCCAGGCATCTAAATGCTCATTCTCCCTCCGTGTCCTCTGTTGTCTCCTGCAGTGTCCTCACTGACCCCTCTGCCATCCTCTCAGCACCCCAGCTCCCTTCTGGTGTAGAAGTGGAGGCAGCATCAGTCCCTCAACGTTAGTATGTTTCAGGAGGCACACCAAGCCTTTTAGATTCTTTAGCATGACCCGTCCCTCAGACAATGAACTTTTTCCTGCCAGTACTAATCTCCTTTCCCTGCAAACCTCAGATGTGTTGAGGCTGCCGGAGTCTTTGGCAAAGACTTGCTTCTAGGGCTTCCCTGGTGGCACAGTGGTTAAGAATCCACCTGCCAATGCAGGGGACATGGGTTTGAGCCCTGGTCCGGGAAGATCCCACATGACACGGAGCAACTAAGCCTGTGTGCCAGAACTACTGAGCCTGTGCTCTAGAGCCCACGAGCCACAACTACTGAGCCCGCGAGCCACAACTACTGAAGTCCGTGCGCCTAGAGCCCGTGCTCCACAACAAGATAAGCCACCGCAATGAGAAGCTCGCGCACTGCAACGAAGATTAGCCCCTGCTCGCCACAACTAGAGAAAGCCTGTGCGCAGCAACGAAGACCCAACACAGCCAAAGATAAATAAATAAATAAATTTATTAAAGAAAAAAAAAAAAGAAGGGAGAGGGAAATTGTTTCCTGGTGGTGAAATTATGGAAACTTTTTTTCTTCCCTTTGCCTTTTTGAATCTTTTCAACGTTTATGATGAAATAAAAATTATTAAAGAAATGTAACAAAGGAGCTTAGTTATCCATAGAAGAAGTAGTCTATAAAGATGGATGAGGAGTTCTAGCATCACCAGAGCCGACTTAACCAGATTCTGCCTCAGGAAGACCTGTCAAGTCACCTGGGGGGAGGGGGGAGGGAAGATAAACTTCCATCTCAAACTTCAGTCCTAATGGAGGCTGCAGAGCTTCCACCAATGGCTCTGGTTTTTGACCTTGAGTGGACCTGCTGATTGAGGGCACAACATCCCAGGGAAAGCAGAACCCCAGATGTTGTGCCCAGCCAGCACCTCTGACACTACTCCCAATTCCCAAAAGTGACCATGCAAAGGGTGATTCCCAGCCCACTCTCCCCACCGTGACCCGACACTGGGCAGGCACTGTGGTCCCGCCTCTCATCATCAGGTGATGCAGACTTGGGGAGCTTCCAGAGGTGAGAGTAAGTGGGCGTGTGATTTGAGAGTAAACAAGAAACCCAGATGTCCAGTGACCGAAGAAAGGATAAAGAACGCATGGTATATACATACAATGGAACATTATTCAGTCTTATAAAGGAAGGAAGTTCTGCTGCAACATGGATGGACCTGGAAGACCTCTCTCTGCTTAGTTAGTGTCAGTAGCCAGACTTCTCACTTGGTGGCTCAGGGTTCTCAAGCAAGGGTCCCAAGAGACAAGAAGTAGAAGTTGCCAGTCTCTTGTGGCCTGGAAACTGGCCCAGCATCAATCCTGCCAGCTTCTATTGGTCCAGGCAGTCATGGAGCCCAGCCAAATCCAGAGGATTCAGCTGGATCCATAGATTCCACCTCTCAATGGGAACAGAGGCAAAGGATATGTGGCCTTCTTTAGTTTGCCCCTGTCCACAAAGCTCTTCCCCAAATGGCCACCTGCTTGGCTTTTCATGACTCCGACCTCAGCTCAAATGTCATTCATTCCCTGACTATGTGGGCAATCAGTGAGGCACAGTGCCCACCCCACCCTCTCCTGCTGTCCACCTACCCTTTATCTTCTTTGATTGTCCTCATAGCTCTTATCACCATTTGAAATTAATTTGCATGTTTCTCTTTCCCCCCTAAAATCTCAGCAGCATGCAAGCTGGGACTGTCTTGTTCACCATTTTCTCCAATGATTTGGCACACAGTAGGCACTCAAAAGTATCTGTTGAATGAATGAGAGGTTACAGAACTGGCAGAGGGATGGGTTGATCTGGATGTATGGCCAGCGACGCTTTCCACCAAGCACTGCAATGCCCTGGTGTTCAATTAAGACTAGCACCCCCACCCCAGTGTCGCCCCCAGCAAGGGGTGGAGCCCTCATCTGCCACGGCTGTGAGCCCTGCCGAGGTCAAGGGGACAGCCACATCAAGGGGGACATGGAGCTGGCAGGAGCTGAGCTACAAAGAGTTTGGGAAGGTATTTCTCTACACCCCATACCACCAAGATCAAGTCCAAGCAATCAGTCTAGGTCAAAGTTAGGCAGGTAAGGGGAAGGGTGTTAGGGAGATGAACGGAGGAAGGTCTGAATGCAAAGGAACAGGATATAATACTACTAATCTAAGAAATCATCTCTAATTTAAGAATTAATTGAACATATTGAAATAGGAGAGGCTATGCAGGCAGAAACCAGCCGCAAATGCACGCTAAACGGGTTGGACACTGGTGCTGTTCGTGGTGCTGAGCACAAAGATCCCAGAGATTGGACTGCTGACCCTCCTGCCCTCGACAAGGACCACTGAGTGCCCAGCAACTGCCCCCAGAAGGCGCCCCTGCTGCCCTTGCATCTCTCGCTCGTTTCGAAGTCTGGAATGGGTTCCTCCTATTGGCCAACTTGGGTCACGTGCCCACTCGCTGCAAGGGAGTACTTGGTATTTTCAGCTGGACCTTCGCCTCTCCCCTTGACACCTATGGTTGGAATTCCTGAAAGGAAAGCGCTTAGACTCTGTGCAATCACATCAATGGTGAAATGGCAGAGACAGTGTGAAGAAGCCACTGCAAAGCCTGGTCATTGTAAGAATTCCTTCCAGAACATTGGAAAGGGTACCAGGACCGTGACCACCCAAGCCTGGACTCCACGTTAGGATTTGGTGGAAGAGACCATTGGATAGAACAAAGCTGGCTATGGCTGACGGGGATGTCGGCAGGATTCCTCCTGGACACCAGCCCCTTGAAGCGGGGTTGGTGAACCCCAGAGAGCCAAGACAAAGGGCCATAGTGTGCTCAAAAAAGTGGGGCACGAACCCGTGTCCCCTGCATCGGCAGGCGGACTCTCAACCCCTGCACCACCAGGGAAGCCCCAGCTGCCTGGACTTTTCAAGGCTACAATTCCAGATCCCACTGGGGCTCTGGGAAGGATGAGACTTATATTAGTTATATTAGAGACTTATATTAGATCCCTTGCTTGCATGTTGAAGTCACCTGGAGAGCTTCACTGTATACTGATGCCTAGGTCCCACCCCATTATGCAACCATTACCTCTATTTTGTTGCAGAATATTTTTGTCATCTCAAAAGGAAACCCCGTACCCATCAAACATTCACTCCCTATTTTCCTCAACCCCCTTTCCCAGCCCCTGGGAATCACCAATCTGCTTTCAGTCTCTATGGATTTACCTATTTTGGATATTTCATATAAATGGAATCATTCAATATGTGACATTTTGTGTCTGTCATCTTTCATGTAGCATAATGTTTTTGAGATCCATCTGTGTTGTAGCAGGTATCAATACTTCATTCCTTTTTATGGCTGAATAATACCCCATCATATGAATATACCACATTTTGTTTATCCATTCATCAGTTGATTGGCATTTAAAAATTTTTTTTATTATAGTTGCTTTATGATGTTGTGTTAGTTTCTACTGTACAACAAAGTGAACCAGCTATAAATATACACGTATCCCCTCTTTTTTGGATTTCCTTCCCATTTAGGTCACCACAGAGCACTGAGTAGAGTTCCCTGTGCTGTTCAGTAGGTTCTCATTAGTTATCTATTTTATACATAGTATCAATAGTGTATATATGTCAATCCCAATCTCCCACTTCCTCCCACCCCCTGCCTTCCCCCCATGGTATCCATACCTTTATTCTCTATGTCTGTGTCTCTGTTTCTGCTTTGTAAATAAGATCGTCTGTACCGACTTTTTCAGATTCCACATATATGCATGAATATACATTTGTTTTTCTCTTTCTGACTGACTTCACTCTGTATGACAGTCTCTAGGTCCAAGTTGATGGGCATTTGGGTTGTTGCCACTTTTTGGCTATTGTGAGTGATGCTGCTATGAACATTTGTGTACAAATTCTTTTTCTAGTATCTGTTTTCAAATCTTTTGGTCATATACCTAGGAGTGAAATTGCTAGGTCATATAGTAAATGTACCTTTAACTTTCTGAGGACCTGCCAAACTGTTTTTCTATAGCAGCTGTACTATATTACAATCCTAACAGCAATGTTCCTCTTTCTCTACATCTTTACCAAAAGTTGTTATTTCCACCCCCTTTTAAATGATAGCATCTTAGTGGGTATAAATTGGTTTCTCCTTGTGCTTTTGATTTGCATTAGCCCTAATAACTAACAGTGGTGAACATCTTTTCATGTTCTTCTTGGCCATTTGTATATCCTCTTTGGGGAAATGTTCATTCAAGTCCTATGTCCATTTTTTTAATTGAATGGCCTATTTTATTGTTGTTGTTGTTTTTGTTGAGTTGTAAGAGTTCTTTATGTATTCTAGATACTAGACCCTTCTCAGATATATGACTTAGCGAACATTTTCTCCCATTCTATAGGTGGTCTTTTCACTTTCTTTGATGTACAAAATTTTAAAATTTAAAGTCCAATTTATCTACTTTTTCTTTCATTGCTTTTGCTTTTGGTGCCATATCTAAGAATCCATTGCCAAATCCAAGGTCTTGATGATTTACCCCTGTTTGCTTCTTCGGTTCCCCCCCACCTTACATTTAGGTCTTTGATCCATTTTGAGTTAAGTTTTGTATATGCTGATGGGCAGGCATTGGAATTTTTTAAAGCATCTGTAATGATTCGAATGACAGTCAAGTTTGAGAATCACTGCTCTAAATAGCTGAGGGGGAAGGACTGGAGGATACTTATCTATGTATATTTGAAGAAGACCTGATAGAATTGGGCTGAAAAGGCGGGAGCTGGTACTCTCTGAATTGGTCATTTTGTTTTGGATAGAATCCAGTTTTATTACGCAAGCCTTAGGGAGATATTTTAAGAAGTTAGGGGGGCTTCCCTAGTGGCGCAGTGGTTGAGAATCCATCTGCCAATGCAGGGGACACGGGTTCAAGCCCTGGGCTGGGAAGATCCCACATGCGGCGGAGCAACTGAGCCCGTGTGCCACAACTACTGAGGCCCTGGCGCCTAGAGCCCGTGCTCCACAACGAGAGAAGCCACCACAATGAGAAGCCCGTGCACTGCAATGAAGACCCAATACAGCCAAAAATAAAAACAAATAAATAAATACATTTATTAAATAATTTTTTAAAAAGTCAGGAGAACTTACTGCTCTCACTGTCACTGCCTAGGGGACTCCTCCGAGGGTAGTGGAGCTTCACTGGGGTGGTTTCAGAACTGAACCTGCAGAGGAGGGCAGTGGCTCCAGCTGTGGGGAGAGGCAGATGCTAGGGAGAAATAACGCGTGTTCTGAAATGTGGTCTGGGGTTGGTTGGCAGGTAGACATTGGGCAAGTAGCAAGTCTTCCTATGCCTCTGTTTCCCAGTGGGAATATTGAACCTAGAACCCTGTTTCTGGCACTCAGGAGTGAGTTACCTGCTACCCAACGTGCTCAGGTATTGAATTGTTTTGTATCATTAGGTACACTGATTGTGTATGCTGATTGTGGCTCACATGGGGTTACTAGCTTTTGAAGCATTAAAATAACATTTGAATACACATAATTTCATTGTTCTTTAATGATTCAGAAGGAACCATGGCATCTTACAGTGTCTTAAATCGTGTCTCCAAGCCTGTTAAGAGACCACGTGCTTCAGAATCACTTAGTGTGCTTGTTAAAAATGCAGATTTCTGGGCCCTAATCCAGACCAGTGAGTCTGAGTCGCTGGCATTTAGAGACCAGAAATTTGGATTTTAAAACACACCGTCATGTTTAGAAACGTGGCTCTTAGGTGCACTACTTGAGAACCACTGCTTTACTTCCGTCAATATGAACATTAACATTTACTGTATGGAAGCTACAGAAAGTAGGAGATTGAGTCTAAACTCTTTTGGTTCTCTGACATATATTGGACATAATTTCCCTCAGTAAAAAGCTATTGTAAACTTTAACTTGTTATTTGCATATTTGCCTAAAAACAGGGAGTGTAAAGTTCAATTATATAATATCCTAAAAAAGTACATAGTTATCTACCTGAAAATAAATGTATATATTTATTCTGCAAAGGTACCAAAATAGTTTTGCTGGAATGATTTAGTATCTTCAAGAGCTTTTCCTTCTTTCCTGTTTTTAGTAGAGTGATTTGTCCTCGTGGGATTCCATATATCTCTAATGTCAATAATAGATATCATTTTATTCTCTCTCCGTTTTATTTTCTGGCACCTCCATGATAGGCAGCTTATTTCCCCACTAGGTGGCGCTCTCTAGCCAATGCACTAGGCGGAATTGCCATTAAGAGTGCCACGCATCTGAAAAAATACAGCTCTATCAACTGCACTTATTTATTATTCTGAGGATGTTTTAATCCTCAGAAGTGACTACGGAATTGGAAAGAATCTAGACTTCTTGATTGTTTTAAGGAAAACCATTTATTTGGATATAACCCTCGTGCTATCATAAATTCAATGAGATCCAGAACAAAGATGCTGGAACATGGTGGCAAGACAGCAGAGGTGGAAGTGAGCTGGCATTGACGATGCTCCGTTTCCTCAGGTACAGGTTATTGCTTGGGTAGGAGCCTCGACCGCATTGTAGAGACACTTCCACCAAACACAGACATGCGGTATAAGGTACAATGTCCCAGATGCATGGGTAGCTCAGGCTTGATTCCGCTAAGAATCAAAACTTGGATGTCCAGTCCCGTGTGTGGTGTATGACAGCTAGGGATTCTAGATATCAGGCAACCATGCGGCTTCAGCTAGAGCAATACATGTGCATTCATGATATTAACTGCCACCTCCCACCCCCAAGGGCCGGGGAAGACAAGAAATAGACAGTGAGCTTTGACACCCAGGGGAATTTGATTGCTAACAGAGGCAATGGGAACACAGCCAACCAGGCTACGTTCAGTGCAGGACACGGGCCCTGGGGGCAAACGAGGTGAAAGGCATGGGAGCTGGGAATTGAGGCAGAGACTCAGGCAAATGGGCCAAGCAGATGTCATGTTTCAGAACCGCCGTGGGTCACAGTATCCATCATCATACTTTTCTTTACCGGATCTCCTAGCCAGAAACCCGGGGATACATTGCACTCAATGGCTGGATATACCCCTTGCAAGCAGTAGTGCTAGGTGCTTAGGAAAGGATTACTCTGAAAGAGAACATCAACAAATCAAGGCTTCACAGGGTTGCAAAATGCCATCCTGAATTGTGCCCAAACCAATATGGCTTTAGGAAAGGGAGATTTTTAGAGTTTAAGAGAGCTCCCTGGTCTCGTTTGACGTCTGTGTATATCTGAAATGAACACCCTCCAGCAAGGGAGTCAGGGAAATGTAGTTTTCAGCATTCTGGTCTCTGGTACAGGAGGGCACAGAGGAGGTGATATCCATGCTGGGTGAGTGAGGGCTCCGTGTCTGCCCCATTTAGACATCTTTGCCTGATCTACTCATAATATGCTCTGATTCTTTGATTAATATCATTCAGCCTTTGCCATATTTGTTGTAAATTAATTTCCCAGTTTGCTACTTGCCTTTTAGGGTTTTTGAAAAGTCGAATGTTGAGTTTTCTTACTGGAATTTTTTTGTGTGTGTGGTACGCGGGCCTCTCACTCTTGCGGCCTCTCCCGTTGTGGAGCACAGGCTCTGGACGCTTAGGCTCAGCGACCATGGCTCACGGGCCCAGCTGCTCGGCGGCATGTGGGATCTTCCTGGACCGGGGCACGAACCCATGTCCCCTGCATTGGCAGGCAGACTCTCAACCACTGCGCCACCAGGGAAGCCCCTGGAATTTTTAAACTTATTTTTATGCAGAACGTCCCTTCCCACTCAGAAATCAGATACAGACAGTTCCCGACTTATGATGGTTCAACTTAGGATTTTTTGCCTTTAGATGGTGCAAAAGTGATACGTATTCAGTAGAAACCGAACTTCAAAGTTTGAATTTTCATCTTTTTTCAGGTTAGTGACATGCAGTACAGTACTCTGTTTTTCTTTTTAATTTTTAAAAATTAATTTTTAGTGGTGTATAGGTGCTTTACCAGTACTCTCTTCTGATGCTGGGCAGTGGCAGCGAGCTGAGGCTCCCAGTCAGCCACGTGATCAGAAGGGCCAGCAACTGATACACTTACAACCATTCTGTACCCAGACAAACATTACGTTTTGCACTTTCAGTATAAAATTCAATACATTACATGAGATAGTCAGCACTTTATTATAAAGTAGGCCTTGGGTTAGATCATTTTGCCCCACTGTAGGCTAAGGTAAGTGTTCTGAGTGGGTTTAAGGTAGGCTGGGCTAAGCTGTGATATTTGGTAAGTTAGGGGTATTAAATGCATTTTTGACCTATGATGTTTTCAGCTGACAATGGGTTTATCAGGACATAATCCCGTCGTAAGTTGAGGAAGATCTGTATTCATTTATATCTTTTTTCTTTCCTCCCTGTCTCCCTCCCTTCTCCCCCCACCCCTCTCATTTAAAAACCTTTAACTCTTTAATTCTTCTAGAATTGGTTTTGGTTCATGATATGAGAAAAGAATTTATATTTACATTCCTTTCACTAACCAAACATCTTAGTGACTTCTACTGAATAACTGAAATTCTTAAAACGTGAAGCATTTTTCCAAGGACGGCAGATTCTGGGTTTCTAGCCCGTGGCTCTTGGCAACTGGTGCTCTCAGATTAAACAGAGCATTCAGAGGTTAGTTTCAGTATTTCAAAAGCCCTATGAGAAATCAGTTTATCCTTTAGAAAAATAGTTTACCCGTGATAAAACTCAAACATTAACTATGTTTTCACTTTTTTTTTTTGGCCGCACTGCACAGTTTGCAGGATCTCAGTTTGCGGCCAGGGATTGAACCTGGGCCACGGCAGTGAAAGCCTGGAATCCCAACCACTAGGCCACCAGGGAACTCCCTGTTTTCACTTTTGATTCGAATTTTATCAACTCAATTCAGTGTAACTGAGCCAACATTTATGGAGCACCTGCTGTGTACCAGGTTCTATGCAAGGCCTTGGATGCCTCATGGCAGTGACATGTGTTGTCTCATGGAAAGACAAATAGAAAATAACCAATAATTGAAGTTGTATGAATAGATGCTTTCAAAGCGTGAGGTCTATGGAGGAAAATAGTAAAATGAGAAAATGTTACAACATTTCTTAAAGTCATGGATCGTGTCTATTTTTGTATACTCAGCACCCAGCCCAGTGCCTGACACCTGGCAAGCACTCCAGTGATTGATTGAATAATGTTGAATTGAAAAGAAATTCCGGATGCTGAAAAGACCATGAACCACAGCACTACATATTCCCTTTCTCTAGTTTGTAGTTTTTAAAGCCCTTTTGGGAGGCAGTGAATCACAATGGTGTATATTGGAGCATATTTTTATAGAGACAAATTCTTTTTAATCAAACTCTGAGAAGATTCTGTAACTGCCCCCTTCCAATTAAGAGACATTGTTCTCACCAAAATATACTCTTGTGAGTAGGATTTTGAAAAAAAAAATCCTTATTTTATTCATGAAATCATTCCTTAAGACCTAGATTTCAGGGAGGCAGTGGGTATATTTTTTAAAGAGGGAAATAAATATCACTCGGTTGCTTGAGGACCTTGAAAAAGTGCTTCTCCCTTCCCAAGTGCTTCAGAGGTTATGGGTACAAAAAGAAGCCCAGATGGAGGATAAGTGCTAATAAAATGTGCCAAATTGATTGACCAGCTGGAAGCATCACCTACTCTCCTGTGTTCCGAGTGACTTAACAGTACGCTGTATTAACTGCCCTGTAGGCTGGATGTGTCCAGGAAACTTCCATCCGAGGTCACACACCTCCGTGAGAACAGTCCCGGCAGTGACCCAGCTGCTGCAGTGGGTGCTTGAGCCTCTGGAAAAGATCAAGCGAGGTACACATCAGGCCTGGCTTGAAAAGTCGACCGCATCACAATGCTGCAGCCCATCACGCTGCATTACTAATCTTAATCTGTACACACACACACACACACACACACACACACACACACACACACACACAGACACACACACACAGAGGCTTGCCTGGCGACTGCTGTATCAGGACCCATGGGGACCTCCTATGAAAAACAAACAAATAGAAAATCCAGGAATCAGAACTCATAATCGAAGTTTTGAGGAAAGTCAAGACAAGTAGTCTATGATATGCAGCTGCATCTTCTAAATAAAGAGAAGAAATACCGGAATAGGTTTTTCCTGTTAAAATCAGTTTTTACCCCAAAGACCTAGGGAAACGTTGAGAGACTGAACAAGCCATCTGACGTTCAGTGCGGGGCTAGACTCAGTACTGAAGAGAATGTGGGGAAAGTCCACTAGATGGCACCCCAGTCCAGGCAAATCGTCCCCGGATTTGGGGAAGGAGTCCGAGTTCGATATTAATGGCAATATCCTGGAGGCACATTAACACAAGGCCTATTGATTCTTTACCTAGATAATGCAGTGTCTACTAGAAATACCTTCTCTCTGCCACCCCACACTCAGCCTTTTTTTTTTTTTAACGGGGAGCCAAAAAGAAATAGTGATGTTCCGTCATTTACTTAACTGTGTTCCTAAAAAGATGTGTGTAAACTCATTACTTGCATTACACACTTAGGGAAATGATTCTTAAATTATTGGCAGTGATTCCCACTATTGGCAGTACGTTAGCTGTGTACTAGAAAAGCCCAGATTTGGAAGACTCAGTTTGGGGACCTGGATCTTCCAGAGGTGTGACATTCACCAGAGCATGGGGTCTCAGTGCCCTCACTGAGGGTGACAACACTTACCTTACCAGTTATTAAAAAACCAAGAGTGACAACAAAGAATTCCTTTATTCACTGGTAATGCAGGCTGAAATATATACTGGTGAATCCAGACGTGGAATTATTTTAAAATATTCTGGGGGAAAGAAAGGGGAAGAGATGAAATACTAGCGAAGTTTTGAAGAAAAGTGAGGGTTCATTATGTTATTGGGCCTACTCTTGTGTATGTTGAAACTGTTCCATAATAAAGGTTAAAACAAAGTCTTCCAGTACAAGGCTGGTATAAGGATGGAATGAGAGGCTATAAGTGCAAAACTATTGTAAATTGCTGTTTATCTTTTCTAGACTTCCATGTCTAGAAATGAGGGGTTTGGAGCAGCTGAACCATAAAGCTCCTTTCACCATCCATTTTTATGAATGTCTAAAGCCAGACTAGCTTGTAAGTGGTGCACATCTGGGAACAGATGTCTCGTCTGTCAGGCCTCAGTGCTCCTAGGAGAGGACTTCCTTCGCCACCCCATCTAAACCCTGGCCCTATGACCTCACTCTCATTCTTTTTTTTTTTTTAATTTATATTTATTTATTCATTTTTTTGGCTGTACCACACGGCACGTGGGATCTTAGTTCCCCGACCAGGGATTAAACCCATGCCCCCTGCAGTGGAAGCGTGGAGTCCTAACCACTGGACGCCAGGGAAGTCCCCCTCTCATTCTTTTTTTTTTTTTTTTAAATTTTATTTATTTATTTTTGGCTGTGTTGGGTCTTCGTTGCTGCATGCAGGCTTTCTCTAGTTGCGGCAAGAGGGGGCTACTCTTTGTGGTGAGTGGGCTTCTCATTGCAGTAGCTTCTCTCATTGTGGAGCACGGGCTCTAGGCGCACAAGCTTCAGTAGTTGCGGCACGCGGGCTCAGTAGTTGTGGCTCACAGGCTCTAGAGCACAGGCTCAGTAGTTGTGGCACACAAGCTTAGTTGCTCTGTAGAATGTGGGATCTTCCTGGGCCAGGGATCGAACCCATGTCCCCTGCATTAGCAGGCAGGTTCTCAACCACTGCGCCACCGGGGAAGCCCCCCTCTCATTCTTATATTTATTTATTTTCATAGTGCTTATCAGCACCAGTGTTTTGGGCTGACTGTCCTTCCAACCCCACTCCAATTTGTATGTTGAAGCCCCAACCCCTCAATGTGACCGTATTTGGAGATAGGGCCTTTGCAGAAGTACGTAAGGTTAAATGAGATCATACGAGAGGGGCCCTAATCCAATAGGACCAATGGACTGATGTCCTTATACAAAGAGGAAGAGACACCAGGGATGTGTGTGCGCAGAGGAAAGGCCATGTAAGGACAGAGCCAGAAGGTGGCCGTCTGCAAGCAAAGAAGAGAGGCCTCAGGAGAAGCCAAACCTGCCAACACCTTGATATTGGACTTCTAGCCTCCAGAACTGTGAGAAAATAAATTTCTGTTGCTTAATCCACACAGTCTGTGGTATTTTGTTTCAGCAGCCTTAGCAGACTCATATAACCAGAAATAACCTTTCTTGTTTATTTTGACATTTCTAATCTGACTCCCCAACCAGGATGTAAATTGCGTGGGACTGTGCCTGGCACACAATAGAGCACCAAGAAACATGCTAAATGCACACAAGAATGAACTTTTAAATACATCAAAGGACCTCACTCTATATTTATTTACTTCGTGGAGAAAAGTCTCTTTGTCAGTTAGACTTGTCCCCCAGAACTGAATTTTAAAAATGTAGAATAGAAAGTTTTAAATCAGAAGGCATGTGCAGTGGTGGAGGGGCAGAGTCACTAAAATGTGTTGCTAGCCATCATTCTCTGTCAGACACTCCCTGGTCATGAGCACCTTGGGCCTCTTAAAAAGTTTAGCCAGGCTTTAAGGAACCAGAATGTTCTTTATCCGAGGATGATAGCAGGTTGCAGAAGCACACCCTAGCCATGATCAAACCCTTCTATCCTGTTTGTTCTGACCTACTCTATCATTTCCCCAAGAATTTATATCATCATCAGAATAAAAAATACACAAACAAGATAATCTTGTTCACATGATACTGCCCAGATATTGGAGGAGGGAATTCCCTTAGACTCCAGAAGGGTCTCCTCCAGAGAAAATGACCATTAATCAGAAACATGTGTCATTGTCATAAAGTAAAATAATGCTTAGTGTGTTATTGATTTATTTATGTCTGCACCCTGTTTCTTTCTTTCTTTCTTTTTTTTTTTTTTTAGGGTACGTAGGCCTCTCACTGTTGTGGCCTCTCCCGTTGCGGAGCACAGGCTCTGGATGCGCAGGCTCAGCGGCCATGGCTCACAGGCCCAGCCACTCCGCGGCATGTGGGATCTTCCCAGACTGGGGCACGAACCTGTGTCCCCTGCATCGGCAGGCGGACTCTCAACCACTGCGCCACCAGGGAAGCCCCTGCACCCTGTTTCTTTAAGATAAACTGTTAATTTTGCATTCATTTGAGATTTACAGAAAAGCTGCAAAGACAGTAGAGAGTTTCCATATACCCCTCACCCAGCTTCCCCTAATGTTGCCATCTACGTGATGGTATGTGAGCAGACAAGAGTGGAAGGGTTCAACAGTCGGCAGAAAATGAGTTAAAGAACTACCAGTGTCAGTGGGAGCAAAGGCAGGCACCGGGGTGCTGGCTTTTCTTCAACTGTACTTGGCAGCAGGAAAGCAGATGAAGTGAATCGGCCTGGGCTTCCCTGGGTTGGGAGTCATCGAAAAAGAAGGCGTGAGTGAGTTCACGGTATGAGAGATGCTTTGGAAGCTACAAGAAGGAGGACGGCACGTTCACGGTGGTGAAGAGGTGAGAGGCCGCGTGTCTGTGCCGTACCATCTGCAGCCTGTGTATACGCAGCATCCCTGGATGGTATTCTCCATCCCAGGCTCTGACACGGCAAAGGGGTGCAGGACGCCAGCACGTCTGACCCTCGGACCTTGGCCGTGGCAGGAACAGCATGGTCGTGGGGGTGAAGTTGGGGGAGAATGACAGGGGGAAGATGGCAGATGCAGGGCTGAGACAAGAGGACGGTCTACAGAACGCAGGTGAGCCACACTTCTGGGGGAATCTCAGAACAATTTGGGTCTCAGATGGTCTGGAATTCCCGGTAAGGTTGAACACCGAGAATGCAGTCTTTAAAGATTCCTTTCGCAACTATTTTTCCTGCCATGCTGGTGGGCCTGAGAAATACAGTTGTAACTACTTTGTTACAACTTAATGTGTTAAGAACTTAATGTGTTAATACAGGTAAAGCATTCGAGGGGTATCTGGTGGGTGCTCTAATGAATATCAGTTCCCCTTGCCCAAGCACTTAGCATCATGCCAGGTCTTGCAGAGAAACAAAACACTGGGGCTCTGCTTGCAAGGAGCTTCCACTGTCGTTGGGAAGAGAAAGCAAAGGTTAGTACCCCCGCCCACCCGTGGCAGGGAAAGCTGTGTCGTATTCAACTGTCCAACTGTATAAACAGCCCCTGTGGACACAGTTATATCACAGTCATATACCAAACCAGGGAAGACAAAGACATGGAAACGGACACAACAGGAATTCAGTGGAGAGGATGAAAAAAACTCTAATTCTCAACGGCTTTAGAAGAGATTCCATTTGAGATGGGCCTTGAAATAGGAAGGTGGGATTTAGAAAACTAAAGCATGTGATGGTGTGTGTTCCCGGCCGGAAAAATAGAATTGGTCAAGATACAGTTGGTTTCAATGCATCTGGAATGTATTTAATAATCATAGTGATAATAATACTAACGATACTGACGATAGACATGTCCTGAGCGTTTCCAGGGTATCAGACATTGTGTATAATCTCACCTCATAGCAATCTTAGGGGGTAAATCATTAGGATTCTTTTGGCTGCAAGTCAGAGAAAGCTGACTCAAATCAGCTGAAAAATAAGGCATTTTCCTGGCTCATGTAACTGGATATTTGGAAGTAGGGTGGGTTGTGGGCAGGGTTTCATCACAGCTCTGGCTTCATTTCTCATTTCTCAGTGCGCCTCCCAGGACTGCCCTCACCATGCATCAGCTTCACTCTCCCTCCTGACTGCATCTTACTTCCTCTACAATCTTGGGGAAGAGTGGGGTGGGGGGATCCATGGCTTTCTCCCAGAAGCCAAGAAGCTTCTTTTCTAGAAGCCGCAGCAACTTTTTCCATGTGTCTTGTTGGTATCAGTCTTGGCTCTTCTTAATTAGTCACTGGCAGTGGTGATGGAACCAGTACTAGCTTAGAGCAGTGGTCCTCACACTAGCTACATCAGAATCCCTGGGATGGTTTGCTAAAACAGAATGCTGGGCTCCACCCCCAGAATGCCTGACGCTGCACGTCTGGGATGGCATTCCTAACAGATTCCCAGGTGATGCTCTTGCTGGTGGTCCTGTAACTATACCTGAGACCTGCTGAGTCAGACTCATCTCCTGGGATAGAGATGGTAAGAAGTCAATCAAAATGCCTTCCACAGACCATCACCATCTCTGTTGTACATACAAGGAAACTGAGGCTGAGAGATTTCAAGCATCCAACTCCACATTCCCAGAAGGTGGCTGGGCTGGATTCAAACAAAAGCAGTCTGACAAGAAAACCTGTGTGCTTCACCACCAAGCAGGAGGCTGTTCTGACTGTAGAAGACCGCAGCAGAAGGGCACACGAGGGACCAGACAGGCTGTAATTATGTTATGGAGGTCCTTAAAAGCCAGACAAAGGAGCTTAACTTGAAACTGTGGGCACTAGGGAGCCATCATAAGTTCTTGAGGGAGAGTGTTTTATGAGATTGGTCTGGAGGTAAAACTTTTATTGTTTATGCAATTCAATGAATAGTTCTGTTGAAAGTTGTTTTTTGTTCCCGAATTACATGAAAGTTGATTTTATTCCCTATTTTATTTAAAGTCAGTGGAGATCTCACTCAAAAGTGAAAAGTTTCTCCCCTGTAGGAGTTCAGATTCTCAATCACAAGCAACAGAATCTGGCTCTGACTGCTTTAAGCAGAAAGGGAACTTACTAGAAAGCATGTCAGGCAGCTCACAGAATCACAGGGAGGACAGGAGGACCAGAGTCTGAGGCTAAGCTGTCAGGAACCATGTCCCAAACCATGCTGTGGAAACTGGACGCCTCCATCGCTGAGCTGAACGACGGGTACTGCTGTGTGCTTCATGCTGTGTTCTGGACCAGGAGCACAGACTCGCTGAGGTGGCCTCTGCTGACAGCCACAGTCCCTCTTCCTCTCCAGGAACATGGTGTGGCTCTTCTTGCTGTGCTGCCACCAACACCAAAGGACGAAGGTACCCCTGTGTCCCCGGCGCCTGCCTCACCTGCTCCACACCCAGAGTCCAGGCGCCAAGCATCCACTGGCCAAGTCCCATGCCCGGCCCAGCAGCAAGGGAGGCCAGGAATGGAGGGAGGGGGACCTCTGCGGCTTCCACTGGGGAAATCAAGCTGTCTCCCATTCAGACTCCCAAGAAGGTGTTATGGGCTGAATTGTGTCCCCCCTGCCACCAATTCCTATGTCGAAGCTCTAACCCCCAGAACCTCAGAGTGTGATTGTTTTTGCAGACAGAACCTTTAGAGAGATGACTAAGTTAAATGAGGCTGTTGGGATGGGCCCTAGTCCAGTCTGACCAGTGTCCTTATGAGAAGAGAAAACTTGGATACAGAGAGACACCAGGTACATGTGCACAGGGGGACGACCATGTGAGGACACAGAAGGCGGCCATCTACAAACCAAGGAGAGAGGCCTCCGGTGAAACCAGCCCTGTCAACACTTCAATCTTAGACTTCCAGCCTCCAGAACCGTGAGACAATAAATGTCTGTGGTTTAAGCTACTGCAGCCTATGATATTTCGTCTCGGCAGGCCGAGCCAACTAACACGGAGGGAAGGGCCCGACAGGGAAGGGGACAAAATGCCGGGAAACTAAAGCGGATGACAGACGTGCCCTGTGCTCCTCCCGCCCCAACCTGCCCGAGGCTGGTGGGTGTCACTCACAAGAGCAGGTAAAGATTTTGTGGAGAAAAGGGAACCCTCCTACACTGTAGTTGGGAATGTAAATTGGTGCAGCCACTATGCAGAACAGTATGGAGGTCCCTGAAAAATCTAAAAATAGAGTTGCCATATGATCCAGCAATCCCACTCATGGGCATATCTCCAGAGAAAACTATAATTCAAAAGAATACATGCACCCCAATGTTCATAGCAGCACTGTTTACAACAGCCAAGACATGGAATCAACCTAAATGTCCATCGACAGATGAATGGATAAAGAAGAGGTGGTATATATATACAATGGAGTATTACTCAGCCATAAAGAAGAATGAAATGATGCCATTTGCAGCAACATGGATGGACCTAGAGATTATCATGCTAAGTGCAGTAAGCCAGAGAAAGACAAATATCATATGATATTGCTTATATGTGGAATCTAAAAAAAGCGATACCAGTGAACTTATGGACAAAGTAGAAATAGATCCACAGACCTAGAAAACAAATTTATGGTTACCAAAGGGGGAAGAGGGGGGAGTAAATTAGGAGTTTGGGATTAACATATACACACGACTAGATATAAAATAGATAACCAACAAGGACCTACTGTATAGCACAGGGAATTCTACTCAATATTTTGTGATGACCTATGAGGGAAAAGAATCTGAAAAAGAATATACGTATATATATGACTGAATCACTTTGCTGCACACCTGAAACTAACACAACATTGTAAATCAACTATACTTCAATTAAAAAAAAACAGTGGGTTTCCCTGGTGGCGCACTGGTTGAGAGTCCGCCTGCCAATGCAGGGGACACGGGTTCGTGCCCCGGTCCAGGAAGGTCCCACATGCCGCGGAGTGGCTGGGCCCGTGAGCCATGGCTGCAGGTGTTAACACATGCATACAGGTGTTAACACATAGCGTGTCCGGAGCCTGTGCTCTGCAACTGGAGAGGCCGCAACAGTGAGAGGCCCGCGTACCGCAAAAGAAAAAAAAGGAGTGGGTAAAGATTTGCTGAAGGGGGGATCTTTGGGAAGAAAGCCCAGGAAGATGAGGACAGAGTTTCACGTAGGAGGACACAGAAGGCTCCCCACAGATGACCTTTCCATCCACATTGAGGAGGTAGGGCGTCCGGGGTCTGTATATTCTCGGGAACCTCCAACACCAGCAGGGCCAAGCTAGATCTGTCAAACCTGCGAGCCTCTGGCAGCCGGAATTCACAAGCTCAGCAGCACACACCAAGCGTCTGGGCTCCGTCCCAGGATGCACCGTTACCAGCACGTGGGCTGATCTGCCCTCTGTAAAGCTCCTTGGGAGAGCCAGGCATAAACACATGCTTTGGCCCAGGGGACCTACTTTCTGCGCTGAGGTTTGTGGCCTCTGGTTTTCGTGTTTTCCCAGTTTGCACGTCTGTCATCTCCTCCTTGCCTTCTTCTTTCATTTCCTTTTTACAAGTGGGTACCGGGCTCTTGTTTATGTCCAGCCTCATGCTAAGTGCTGGGGGGGTTGAAAGAGAGGCAGAGGGCAGCCTATGCCGCTGCCCCCACCCCTCGCTGTGAGGGCCAGTGATGCAGCGGTGAGATGTGAGCGTTTCAGTCTCAGTTAGAAGAAAAATCAAGACAGACTATAATCCAGTTGCTTTCTGCTCTGCCTTTGGAATCTAGCTGATGGCGCCAGAAGGTCCTGTAGCTACTGAAGTTCTTTAGAAGCTGTAGCCTAGTTACATTTAGGCGACTGGAATACATTACCCAGCTAGAGGAACAAAGGGAAGGTGGGAGCTGGGGGTGGGTGGTGAGGCAGTGTCACGCAGCAATGAAGATTTTGGACGCTACCCCTGCGTCCGTCTCTGGAGGTCCTGAGGTCTGCATTCCAGGACCTTCAGCTTGAGCTCCCTAGAATCCTGCATCACAAATCCTTGTGTCTTAGCCCAATAACCAGTCTGGGGCTGATGGTCCTACTTCTGCCCCAACATGCTGTGTGACCTTGAGTGAAGCATTTGCCCTCTCTGGGTCTGTTTCCCTCTCTGTAAAATGGGGTTAATAGCATTGACCTATCCCAGAGAGTTTGCACAAGAGGCATCGCTAATAAAACTTGTCATGAAAGTCTTTCTTTCTCCAAGGTTTAGGGGTCTAGAAAGGAGAGGGTCTGGAGGCTGTGGATGCAGCCCAGGGAAGGCAGGGGCTGCTTGCAGAGTGGAGGTTGGCTCTATGGGTGACACAACAGAGAACGGAGTCCTCTGACGTCAGCCGGCCCAGAGGCCCCGCGTGGAGGGGCCAGGCGGCTCTGGCCTCTGAGGTCTGGCCCTCGCCGTCGACCTGCTCAGGCCATCTGCAGCAACTCACAGAAGTGACATCAGCTTCTTACACTTTGTCAAGTTCAAGAGTCTTTCCAACAGCGCTCAGATGGAAGTTGCACGCAAGTCACAAAATAAAGTCAAACTTGGCTGGGAGTTTGTTTTTGTACAGAGAACAATGGTCAAAGAAAGAGTGCTGTGTTCTGCACTGTTTAGATGGAGAGGACCGCAGCTCCCCCGGAGGGCTGGCCTGTCCCAGAACTGTGTGTGCACGTGTAAGTGCATGCATGTGTATATATATGTGTGTGGGTGTATTGTGTATGTGTGTACGTGTGTCTGTGTACTGGTGTGTGCGTGGACACATGCCCATGTGCCCGTGTCTGCGTGTACATGCACGCATGTGTAGGTGTGTGCATTGTATTGCACATGCGTGTGCACAGATGTGTGTATGCCTGTATGCGCAGCTCCCAGCACGTGTACACACGTGCACTCACACGCATGTGAGCATATATGAATGTGCGCAGGCGTGCGTGCATGTGCCTGTGTGCACACGTGTGTGTATATATACATGGATGGTTTATGTGTACAGGTGTGCATATACATTACGCACATGCATACAGGTGTTAACACATAGCCATATATGTGCACGTGCTCTTGGGCATCGCCGGAGGGCACGTCCACGCGTACATGCTTTATGCCTTAACAAGGTTGTGTCCAAGTCACACGAGCTACCATGCTCGTGTCCAGCAGACGTGTCGTCAATGTTGAGGGCTGGCGGTGGGCGATAGCATGTGTGCCCTGGGGTAGAGGTGAAGGGGGGCTGTCATATGTGGGTCAGAGCCCTGTGGTCATTTCCCTGGAAGGTTACTGAGCCAGCCTTTTCATGCTCATAAGCCAAAAATTGTCCAAGTCACACAGTTTTTTTTATGCTTAAAATCTCAGAGATGCAGACTTCCCTGGTGGCATAGTGGTTAAGACTCTGCCTGCCAGTGCAGGGGACACGGATTCGAGCCCTGGTCCGGGAAGATCCCACATGCCGCGGATCCCACTAAACCCGTGCGCCACAACTACTGAGGCTGCGTGCTGCAACTACTGAAGCCTGCACGCCTAGAGCCCGTGCTCTGCAACAAGAGAAGCCACCACACTGAGAAGCCTGCGCACCGCAACGAAGGGTAGCTCCCGCTGACCACAACTAGAGAAAAGCCCGTGCATAGCAATGAAGACCCAACCCAGCCCCCCCGCAAAAAAGAGAGAATAAAACAAGAAAAAAATAAATAAAATGGGGATGCTTAAGGAATTCCCCGGGGGTCCAGTGGTTAGGACTCCGTGCTTTCACTGCTGAAGGCCCGGGTTCAATCCCTGGTCGGGGAGCTATGATCCCACAAGCCGCACAGCGTGGCCAAAAAATGAAATAAAATAAAATGGGGATGCTCATAGTAATGGCCTCTTAGGATTGCTATAAAAATTAAATGAGATATTGCCAAGCTTTCCAGCCTGTGTACTGTGCCAGTGTACAGTTTGCTGTGAGATACTGAAGCCCCCCAGGGGAGCAGAGGGTCTCCCATTAGGTCATGAGCAGTGCCAGAGGGCTGGCAATATAATGATGTATCCCAGCATGCAAAGAAAATGAAGGGTCTCCTGTTAAAAAATTATTAGGGTCCCGGCATCTCCACCAAAAACAAAAATTATTAAGAATTTCAAGATGGTGCTAGCAGAGCATTAAATCAAGTGTGCAGTCCTTCAAGCACATGGCCCTGGGTGGTGGCACTGGCTGCCTGGTCTCAAAGCTGGTCCTGCCTGTAGGTATTGAGCATGATGAGTGACATTGAGCATAAGTGACATGAGCAGCTGCTCCACTGCAATGTGCCGAGGATAGTCACATGATCCGAACCCCCTGAGATCCAAACCGATGGCAGCAGACATCCACTGAATGCTCCTCCACCCACCACTGGCAGGGGGCCCTCAGGGCCGTGGTGGTGCTCCAGTGAGATGTTGGAGAGGTGGCTTGGCAGGGGACACAGGTACTCCTGGTGTGCCCAGCTTCACGTGAGGGCTGGAATCTCAGTCTTTACCAAAATGAGATGCTTCTGGATCTCCGTGGCTGATGTGTCCCTATTCAGCGCCATCTAAACAGAGTGATTGCACTCACAATGCACGTACCTCCTACAAATTCAAATCTCATCAGGATTTTGAAGTATTTGCTATTGAAAACGTTTGACTGGGTTCAAAGTATGTCAATGTTATATATGTCGATGAACTATAGATTCTTTAAATATTTCAACTGTTGTACATTTTTGAATGGTTGTGAAAAGGGTTGAACAGCTTTGTGATGTATTTGTGTGAACAAAATTTCTCTTCAATGGTGAACATCAAGAATTCAAGAGATCACCTTTAAAAAGTTTGGGTCAGGAATTGTGCATAGCCATTTCAAGCATAGATATTAAAAAATACGGTCAGGGAAACAGGCTCAAATTTCTCATGACACATTTGGAAGTTGGATACAAAATCAACAATTTCTGGCCTTCTACTTTGCATTTTATCTTTTATCTTAATTATAAAATGTAAATTGAGTGTAATGGATTGTTTCAGATGGCCTGCTGGAGGGGTGTAGCTTATCCCAGTGTACCACCCCCCCGAGTGCCATACCTGCACAGTCATTTTCTTTGAGTGCCACGTTGTGTAACTGTTCGGAAACACCAGGCATCACATGTTAAGAGCTTCCTGGCACACAGCGAGCAGTCCATAATATTAGTTACGTCGTTAATGTATTATTGTCATCATTCTTATACAGATACCAAGGATAAAGCTCTGAGCTAGTTATCAAAAATTGTGAGTCGGAGGCATGCTTCTATTATAAACTACCTGATGACTCTAAATGAGTCCGTTTATCTTTTTAATGTCTGCTTAAAATGCAGATAATATTACCTGCGCATCCTGCCCAATGTGCAACGTTATGGGACTCAAATGAGAAACAACATCCAAGACTGCTGAAAAATAGGAACTGTTTTGCTGGTCCTGTTATTTTTCTTCTTCTAACTCTGTGCTCTCCCGCCACAAGCGGCTATTTAAATGTAAATTAATTAAAATGAAATATCATTGAAAATCCAGTTTCTCAGCCATGCTAGCACCACTTCCACATGTGGCTGGTGGCTCCCATGTTGGACCACACCGCTAAACTACTCGTTACCCCATAATGCAAATGCTCACCCTCTTTCTTCTGCTTCTTGTCCCACCTGTGGATCAGGTAGGGAAGATTTTAAGTTTTTTAAAATAGATTAAAATAAACTTAAACTTTTAAAACTTAAAATAAGATTTTAGGGTTTTTAAAATAGAGTCCTAATCCATAATAGGGATAAAATATTACAAATGCTGAGCTCTGCTCTCTTTGGTATGGGAAGATACCATTTCTAATGGGATATGGACCTTGATGGTTTGCTTGACCCCTCTGCAGGCTCTTGCCCAGACCCTTGGGCATTTTCAGATGGCTGGAAGGGTTGGGGTGTTATAAGAAATAATGAAGGGAGGCTTCCCAGGTGGCGCCGTGGTTGAGAGTCTGCCTGCCGATGCGGGGGACACGGGTTCGTGCCCCGGTCCGGGAAGATCCCACATGCCGCAGAGCGGCTGGGCCCGTGAGCTATGGCCGCTGAGCCTGCGCGTCCAGAGCCTGTGCTCCGCAACGGGAGAGGCCACAGCAGTGAGAGGCCCGTGTACCGCAAAAAAACAAACAAACAAAAAAGAAATAATGAAGGGAAAGAAAGCTAACGGGTGCAACACGGGTTAATCCACATGTCTTCGAGAGTGTGTTATGCTTCCCGTGTACCGCAAAAAAACAAACAAACAAAAAAGAAATAATGAAGGGAAAGAAAGCTAACAGGTGCAACACGGGTTAAATCCACATGTCTTCGAGAGTGTGTTATGCCTACCATCCTGACTGCCACTGTGATCTTTATCAAGTGTAATCATCAAACTTTTAATCAATTAACTTTTAAATTATTATTTTTGTATTACATGTTTTTCTCCCAGTTTTGAGATATAATTGACATAACTTATTGACTGAATAAGTTTAAGGTATAATAATGTGATTTACGTATATCGTGAAAGTGATTAAAGTTTAGCGAACTGTCCATCGTCTCATACAGGTACCAAATTAAAGAAACAGACACATCTTTTTTTCTTGTGATGAGGACTCTTCGGATTTAACAGCTTTAATGTATAACATACAACAGTGATAATTATATTTATCAAGCTGCACATTACATCCTTAGTACTTATTTATCTTATAACTGGAAGTTCGTATCTTTCGACTGCCTCCATCTGATCCCCCCCCGCCGCCCCCTCGAACTTTTCATTTAAATCACTCCGGAGGACCTTCTGATTCTTTCATACTTGTTAAATAAACCTCGAGAGGCAGCAGCCTGAAACCATGGCCACAGCCACCCCATTACCCATACCTATGACAGGGCATCTGTTGCTCAAACCATAGGGGATGAACGGGTTTGCTGAAGGTTCTGAACGCAGTGTGGTGGGCCAGTGAATTTCAGGAGTCTGCTGGAGCCATTACTGTGGCTATAAGGACATGTTGGTGAAAAATATAGGACTAGTACTGCGTAGTGTTTCAATTGTGGTTAAACTACTACATCCATGCCACTTCTCGATTTCATCTAGGACGTAAAGTTGTGGGCCAGGGTTTATTTGCGTGGCTGCCATCAGGGGAATCTTCTCTCTGATCCTTTCTGGACGAAAAGAGTGTTTCTTTTGGCTGTTGGTGATTATTTAGTCAAGTCAGCTGGGGCACTTTGAGGAAATGTTGGCTTTCTTCGTTACCTTTGGAAAAGGCTCAAAATAGATTGGTATACTCTGTGAACTCCCAATGACCACATTTTCCTTTTATTTACAAAGAGGAGTTGCACGGACAAAACTGATTCAGTGCAGTTAACCACGTAACTAACATCATGGCGTGAGCAATATTTGTTATAGACAGAGGTCCTACATGTAAGGCTTTTAAAGGCTTATAAATGTTGAGAAATAAAAAACTGAATTGGGTATATCTTTTCTTTTTCTTTTCCATTATAGTTTATCACAGGATATTGAATACAGTTCCCTGTGCTATACAGTAGGACCTTGTTGTTTATCCATCCCATACACAATAGTTTGCATCTGCTAATCCCAAATTCCCAATCCCAAGTATACTTGGGTATATCTTTTAGACACCAAATATACCTTTAGTGAATAACCGGTTTAGAAAACCCACCAATTGTCCTCTTACCTTCCTATCTGACATCTGTCAGGAAAGGATAGACATTTTAACATAAACCCCGGCAGCCACCATTTCCTAACACGTTTCTGACCTATTGTTGGTCTATAGAATTCCTGCTCTTAAAAGAAGTCCAACTTTCTAAGCCTTGTTCTGCTAGTTGCTTGGCTTTGACATACCCAGTTTTTCATTTGCTAAAAGGGAATAGTCCTCCTTCCTGTTACTTATAGGGATGTTGTAAAGTCAAATATGGGAATAATAGATGAGAACTCGCTCTGAAAACATAAGAAGATGCAACACAAATACAACTTGAGTTTGTTCTCAGTTTTCTGGGCTTTGTACTATCACCCATTCTGCTTAGCCATTTAACAAATAGAAACCTAAGAAGGGGTTCATTCTGCTTCTTGAACAGGGCTGTGCACTTTACATGGGAAAAAATTGGGAGAAGGTGGAAAGGGAAGTCGCTGAGGTGGAGCAGGGTGTCTTTGCCATCCTCCCAGATGAAGGGCTCCCAGTGGGTCTCACCTTCATAGAACCACTGCCTCCAAACGCCACTGACTCAGAGCTCCTGCCGGGGCAGCAGAAGGATGTGGCGTGTGTGCAGACTCCACTCTGCAGGGCTGTCTGAGGACCTGGTTCTCCAAGCTTCAGGGCTCCTTGAGACAGATCAATTTCTCCCTCCCAACCAGTTCTACTGTCTTTGCTCCTTCACAGGTTTTGGTTTTGAGAGCAACTCCCCAACAGAACTCTTGCTCATGAATCTTAGAGTCTCATGGTCTGTTACTCTGAGAACCCAGCCCATAACCGTTGGCAGTGGGAGCGGTCCCAGGAAGCAGTCCTTGAAAAATCACCAGCTGGCAGGCTGGCAGTGAGGGCCACAGCCTTGGTGGCAGGTGAGTATGGAGAGGCACTGTCATGTTGCAGTTATGCACTTGCTAAAACTTTTACTGGTAGCGAAATATAAGAAAATAATGGGAGAAAATGATAGTGGTGGGTGAAATAACTCAGGCCTTTGAGATGAGCCAGTGTCTTATTCTGCTCAGGCTGCTGTCACACAGTACCATGGAGTGGGTGATTTAAACAGCAGACATTTATTTTTCACAGCTCTGGAGGCTGGAATGTCCAAGGTCAAGGTGCTGGCAAATTCGTTTCTTGGTGGGCCCTGTTCCTGGTGTGCAGATGGCTGCCTTTTGCTGTGTCCTCCACACGGCAGGGGAGAGTACTCCTGGGTCTCTTCTTAAAAGGGCACTAATCCCATCATGGGGGCTCCACCCTCATGACCTCATCTAAACCCAAGTACTTCCCAAAGGCCTCATCCTCAAATACCATCATGCTGGGGGTGGGGGGGGGGAGGGAGGGGGTTAGGGCTTCAATGTATAAATTTAGGGGGGAGGGACACAGACATTCAGTCCAATAACAACCGGGGTAGTAGTAATTGTAAGTTTTACAAAATTGGATCACTATTGCTGGGTGCAATGGATGCCTCACAGTGTGGAATCCAGGAGCCTCCCTGGTAGCATGTAAAGAGACACTCATATTCTGTAGATCAAAGACAGAAAAGGCCAAGGAGCAGCCTGGCACTGAACTATGAGTTCCATAGCTCCAGATGTCAAGGGTCCTGATCAGGAAGAATGGGACCCTGAGAGATTGGACGGTGCCATCTACACTTGAACGTCTGAATTCCCAGAGGCCCTTGAACATCCTAAGCCTAGAGAAGCAGCCACTCCTTCCTGTTAAAGGCTGGCACCTTCCATCTGCTTGAAGACAATGCACAGGTCTCAGTCCTTCCAGGAAGCATACACCCCTCTCAGGACCTAACCCCACCTCTGCTCCTAGCCATCAGGCCAATAAGTAAGGTCAGGGAAGTGCTGGGCCCGCTAAGAGAGGAAATGGACTGTGCCCCGAAGGAGCTGCAGGACCCAGGTACCATGTGCTAGCAAGAGCCAGGAGAGTTTATATGAGGATGGGTTCTGAGGACACTGGATCAAGGTGGGTGGGACACAAAGTAGGATAGAGTTTGTGGATTTGAAGGCACACAGCAGTATTTAGTACCTTGGCAAGGACCCAGGGACCCTGGGACTCTGGGATCATGGGAGATACCACTAACACACTTAGGATGGTTTGGGGCAGTTCTGGAAGACAGAATCAAAAGCTTCAGTGAAGAGGGCATGCCACGTAAGGCTGGAAAACTCACCAGCCCACCATGTGCCCTGGGAGGACCTGGAAAGCATGCTGTTCATCAAAGCAATGAGAAATGAGCTGGCTGAGCTGGCGAGAGGGGTGCCAGCATCACTGAGACTTTCTACTGGTCAGGGCAAATGGCAGGAGTTGCTGTTAGGTGACTGGGCTTCCGTAGCAATGGGGAGGAAAAGATCCTTCAGTAGTAGGGGCCAAATGGGGCACTTAGCCATCAGAGGTACATGGAAGCAAAATCACAGTGGCAGCCAGGGGACCCGACCCAGGGGGATGACAGAGATAACGAAGAGAACATGGAGTTATGTCAATGAGCCAAAGAGGACCCCTGCATATTGCCCCTAAGTTGTTCACTTCTTCATAACATGCTGAGACCAATAGCTCAAAAGCCCACGAGAGTCAAGCTCAAATTTTTAAATTTAAAGCATCCAATTGCTTTAAATATAGCCCCAATAGATTTTTAGCTACTTAGAGCCTGCTTGGCATACCCTGCAAAACATATGTACCCCACGTCTGCTAGCCATAGAGAAGACGAATCCTGGGGCTATACAACACTGGGGGCCACAGCTGCCCTTTGGAGCTCTCCTGACCCAGAGACTCCCTGCCGTGCTGGGAGGGAGTGACTGAGTGACATCCCCCAGACACCTAAGCCCCCTCTGGTTCCCTTCTCCCCTGTGAGGTCTCTTGCCTTCCTCCCCTCTGAATGGTGTCCCCTGGCTCTGGAAGGTCTCCTGCTGTGAGGGGCACCCC
>NW_020175436.1:539092-560006 GCF_003031525.2 Neophocaena asiaeorientalis asiaeorientalis | reverse complement strand
CAAAGCAAGCTCGTTGTGAGCTACTGTCCCCTTGCGGTCATAACTTTTTCTTGCTCAGCCCCCAAATCCCTCAACTGGCAACCAGAGGGCCAAGACAGATGAGCAGCCAACAGGGGTATCACTCAGTCTGTAGAATAAATAGGAAGCAAGGAAGGGTGGTCAGGAGGTTGAGGGCAGCCATCTGGATAAAGGTCATGATCCCATGTCCCGTTTCCAGACCTGAGCAGTTTTCAGACCTGGAACCCACTGAATGAAGTAGAGGAAGGGAACTCAGAAGAATGGGCCCTACAACACCGTGGCAAGTCTGTAATCATTGCCAATGTCCTTCTCCAAATGGATCTAGGGCCATTTATTTCAGTATTTGTTCCCTGGGGCAAGGTGACAATTCAGACATTAGGGAGGACTGTTGGACACATATTCCAAGTTGACATTGATACCTGGGCACCCAAAGTGTCATCATGCCCCCACCCTGTTAGAGAGAGGGCATAAGGGAGCCTGGTAATGTACGGAGCTCTGTCCTGGGTCGTTGGACCCATTGGAGTGGGAATGAAGAATGAAGATCTCTGTTACATGCTAACACACATCAGACAGCATCTACCAGGAAAGAGGTACTTAACAACCAAGCAAACAATGACTCAGTCAGTTGTCATCAGCCAAGCCCTGACACTACAATGCTGGGACAAGGAGCACACGAACAGCACAGCCATGGTGGCAGAAATGCAGGGGCCCAACTGCATGAGGGTCCACTCACAAAGACTGACCACTGTCACTGCCCAATGTCCAGCCTGCCAGCAATAGACCAATGCTGAGCCTCTGGATAGACACCTACCACTTGGTGTAAAGTGCCCTGTGATTCATCTTGACTAAGATGGACACATAATTGGGACGTGGGTTTGCCTTTCCTGCTTGCAGTGCTGGAGCCCACACAACTCTGTTTACACAGTGTTGCTCCACCAACGTGGGATCCTGCGAAACAACCCATCAGACCGGGGGACCCACTTTCTAACGAGGGAGGGGGCGCAGTGGGCACATGAGCAGGGGACCAATTGGCCCAATCATATATTTCACCACCCAGAAACAGCTGCTCTGATAGAATAATTGATGTGCCAGCTTCCAGATGATATCTTACGAAGATGGGGTACCATTTTCCAGGATTTAGCATACTCCCTTAACGGATGCTATTATGTGGTACTGTGTTCCCAACAGACAGAACACAGAAGGCTGAGAAACATGGTAGGGAAGTAGAAGTAGCCTCGTTTTCTTCATTCTCGGTGACCCACTTAGGGAACTTAGGCTTCTTTTCCTTGACACTGTAAGTGCCTAGAGGTCCTGGTCTCCAGAAGGGGAATATTTTCACCACAGAACTTTAAACTTTAAGCTGTGGCTATTGCTTGGCCACTTGGGGCTCCTTGTGCTAAGAGACCAGCAGCCGAATAAAGGGGTCACCATCCTGCCTGCGGTAATTGACCCTGATCACTGGGAGAAGGGGGGTTGCTGTTACACAAGGGGAGCACGGAGGGATGTGTTTGGCTCACAAGTGATACAATGGGGGAATCTCTTGGTACCCAATTCTGATGGCAAACGGAAACATCCAACAGCCACAGCCTGAGAGAGGTATGGTCACTGGAGACTCAAACTTCTCATGGATGAGGGTCTAAGTCACCCTGACCAGCTGGAAGTGCTATTTGAGAGCAAGGGGAATCTAGAATTGGGTAGTAGAGGAAGATGATGAGTATCAGCTGTGGCTGTGGGTCCAGCTGCAGCTTGTTTGACTGAATCCCCTCTGAACTTCCCAGATGGGGGTGAACTTACTCTCTGAAGGAGGCGACTGAGTAGCACCAGGGGTAGACAGCAGTGGCCACCGTGGTGAGCTATCCAGACCCTGCTTTAGGCCCTAGCACACCCTAGCAATTGGGCCTGTTGGCTGGTGAAGATCCACAGCTACATCCCTGGGAGGGAATTGACCTTTATGCGAGAAAGCTGCCTCTCCCAAGGTCATACCACCTTCCCATGGTTAGCATATATCCCTTAACCAGATGATGCTGGAGTAAAAAGGCACAGGTTCCTTGCCTTGATCTGGGATATCTCTGAAGGGCCATCTCAGCTTCAAAGTTCCCTGTGGCTCATCAAGGTTAACTTCTCCCTCTGCCCAATCTTAGTTCTCTCACTCCACCTCATTCACTGTTGACAAGAGCATTCTTCAATCACTTTCCTACATCCCAGTCTCCATCTCAAAGTTGGTTTCCCAGCACATTATTTTCTCTCTCATTCTTCCACCCTTCTCTTTTTCCTCTTTCTTTCTCCTCTTTCTTCCCCATTTCTGCTATGCGTAGAGTGACCGTATATCCCTGTTTGCTGGGAAGAGTCTTATTTTACTCCTGGTAATCTGGTGACTCATCTGGTCAGTGTCCCCTTTAATTCTCAAAAGGGTCCTGATTTAGACTGTACGTTATATGATCAGAATTCACTGAATTCATCTCTTCTTCATCATACACATATTCTTTACACTTATATTTTACTAGGTGCTGGGAATACAGACATGAGTAAGAGATTCCAGTCCTCTGAGCCCAGCCTCCAAATTCCTATTGAAATTGCCAAAAGAATATTGTAATAAAAAGACACATTATAGCTGGAAACCAGAGAAAGGTGTCATTCTCACATTATAAACTTCAAGGGATTTCTCCAAGACATATTACAGGTGAGACTGGATTGAGGGAAGGGTCTGCGGCGACAGGTGTTTCCTATGCATTCCTTTCACTCATTTTCTTCAGATGAAAAATTACCTGGGGACCAGTGGAAGTCACCCCACCAGTGTGCCCTAAATCAGAGCAGCAGGGACTGGAGGTGACATGGGGGACCTCCCAATTCTATCTGTGCCCCAGAACCATGCACTGGGCATAGCAAAATTCTCAGGGGAGGGGACCTCTTCAGCACTCATAACAGTCATCTGTTTGGGGCTGTATCCTAAACATGGTGTGGGCACCTCAGGAGGGCAGAGGGGCCCCTAAATTAAAGGTCGCTGCCCCAGTTAACATGGTTCGTCATAACAAACATGAAAACAAAACTCTCAGACATAAGAATGAGGTTCTTTAGTACAGTGGCCTCCAGCTATAGCTGCCTTCCTATTCTCCATAGACCACTGGAGCTTAAATTGAGAAAAGTAAAATGTACAATTGTTCTAAGAGTTTCTCTTCTTTCTTCACTGAGTCCTGGAGGAGCTGAACAAAGTCCATACAAGACACCATCTCGACTCCTGTTATCTGAAAGCGTAACAAAAATAGCTGAAATGTATCATTATGACATCTTACAGATGGGAAAACTGAAGCTCAGAAATGTGAAGCAGCTTGCCTAGGATCCTTAACTTGACACCCCTTTGTCAGAAGAGCAATCACTGGCTATGTAAAGTCTTTAGACATTTAAAGAGAATTTGTAGTTAAAGAGAGAGGGAAAGAAGAGAGAGCGAGAAATCTGATGAACCAGTGTAGAATCACTGGAAAAATGACACTTTTAAATGACTGTCATCCACAATGAGAGTAGAGAATGTACTGGAAGCTAACACTTAATGTCAACATTGTGTGAAATGATTCTAAACAACCCTTGGGGATTATTATCAAACAGAACTGTAATAGAGGCAGTGATATCACTGTAAAAATGATAATATTCACATATAATTTCCAGAAAAATTACTCAAAGAAATACTTTGGTCAACTGGGAAATGTATCTAAATGAAGAGCTGAAGACTGTATCAACTGTTCTCCTTGTGCAGGGGCCATGCTAATTTTCTCTGTATCATTGCAATTTTAGTATATGTGCTGCCAAAGTGAACACTGTACCAACTGTCGTTAAAGCAACTTTTCTGGAAAAAATTATTACAAGTCCATGTCAAAGTTGTATACCAAATTTGCCACGAGGGGATAGTGTCCTGAGCTAGTCACTTCAAAGACTTTTCTGTTGGCAGGAAAACTGATAGAAAATGGACAGTGGTATAATACAGCGGTGCCAGTTAATATTATCAGATTCCTCTCAAGATGCACAACTTCTCAGAGGGTGCTCATGATCTCAGTAAAGGCTATCCAAAAGTTGCTCAAGAATGCTAATTATTTCCCAGAAGGAATTGTAATTACATCACATTCATAAAAGAAGTTCTGTCCCAAACCTAATTTGGGACAATTTTCTTTCTTACCATGTTACAATGTAACCATCACATTTTTGTGGCTCACTTAAGGGAGAAAACAAAATCTAGACCACATTGCAAGTTAAACTCAAGAGAGATTATAGAATGGAGGCACGGACTGAGAAAATACAAGAAATGTTTAACAAAGATCTAGAAGAACTAAAGAACAAACAAACAGAGATGAACAACACAATAACTGAAATGAAAAATACACTAGAAGGAATCAATAACAGAATAACTGAGGCAGAAGAACGAATAAGTGAGCTGGAAGACAAAATGGTGGAAATAACTGCTGAGGAGCAGAATAAAGAAAAAAGAATGAAAAGAATTGAAGACAATCTCAGAGACCTCTGGAACAACACTAAATGCACCAACATTTGAATTATATGGGTCCCAGAAGAAGAAGAAAAAAGAAAGGGTCTGAGAAAATATTTGAAGAGATTATAGTCAAAAACTTCTCTAACATGGGAAAGGAAATAGTCACCCAAATCCAGGAAGCACAGAGTCCCATACAGGATAAACCCTAGGAAAAACACACCAAGACACATATTAATCAAACTAACAAAAATTAAATTCAAAGAAAAAATATTAAAAGCAGCAAGGGAAAAACAAAAAATAGCATACAAAGGAATCATCATAAGGTTATCAGCTGATTTTTCATCAGAAACTCTGCAGACAAGAAGGGAGTGGCAGGATATACTTAAAGTGATGAAAGAGAAAAACCTGCAACCAAGATTACTCTACTCAGCAAGGATCTCATTCAGATTTGATGGAGAAATCAAAAGCTTTTCAGACAAGCAAAAGCTAAGAGAATTCAGCACCATCAAACCAGCTTTACAACAAATGCTAAAGAAACTTCTCTAGGCGGGAAACACAAGAGAAGAAAAAGACCCACAAAAACAAACCCAAAACAATTAAGAAAATGGTAGTAGGAACATACATATTGATAATAACTTTGAATGTAAATGGATTAAATGCCCCAACCAAAAGACGCAGACTGGCTGAATGGATACAAAAACAAGACCCATATATATGCTGTCTACAAGAGACCCACTTCAGACCTAGGGACACATACAGACTGAAAGTGAAGGGATGGAAAAAGATATTCCATGAAAATGGGATTCAAAAGAAGCTGGAGTAGCAATATTCATATCAGATAAAACAGACTTTAAAATAAAGACTATTACAAGAGATAAGGAGGGACACTACATAATGATCAAGGGATCAATACAAGAAGAAGATATAACAATTATAAATGTTTATGCATGCAACATAGGAGCACCTCAATACATAAGGCAAATTGCTAATGACCAATGAAAGGAGATATCAACAGTAACACAATAAGAGTAGGGGATTTTAACACCCCACTTGCACCAATGGACAGATCATCCAAACAGAAAATTTATAAGGAAACACAAGCTTTAAATGACACAATAGACCAGATAGATTTAATTGATATTTATAGGACATTCCACCCAAAAGTGGCAGAATATATTTTCTTCTCAAGTGCACATGGAACAATCTCCAGGATAGATCACATCTTGGGTCACAAACCAAGCCTCGGAAAATTTAAGTCGTATCAAACATCTTTTCTGACCACATCGCTATGAGATTGGAAATCAATTACAGGGAAAAAAAACTGTAAAAAACACAAATACATCGAGGCTAAACAGTGTGCTACGAAATAACCAAGAGATCACTGAAGAAATCAAAGAAGAAATAAAAAAATACATTGAAACAAATGACAACGAAAACACGACAACCCAAAACCTATGGGATGCAGCAAAAACAGTTCTAGAGGGAAGTTTATAGCAATTCAATCTCACCTCACAAAACAAGAAAAATCTCAAATAAACAATCTAACCCTACACTTAAAACAACTAGAGAAAGAAGAACAAAGAAAACCTGAAGTCCGTAGAAGGAAAGAAATCATAAAGATCAGAGCAGATATAAATGAAATAGAAATGAAGAAAACAATAGCAAAGATCAATAAAACTAAAAGCTGGTTCTTTGAGAAGATGAACAAAATTGATAAACCCTTAGCCACACTCATCAAGAAAAAAAGGCAAAGGATGCAAATCAATAAAATTAGAAATGAAAAAGGAGAAATCACAACTGACACCGCAGAAATACAAATGATTAAAAGAGACTACTACAAACAACTCTACGCCAATAAAATGGACAACCACAAAGAAATGAACAAATTCTCGGAAAGGTACAATTTTCCAAGACTGAACCAGGAAGAATTAGAAAATATAAACAGACCTATCACAAGTAATGAAATTGAAACTATACTTAAAAATCTTCCAATAAACGGAAGTCCAGGACAAGACGGCTTCACAGGCGAATTCTATCAAACATTTAGAGAATAGCCAACATCGATCTTTCTCAAACTCTTCCAAAAAATTGCAGAGGGAGAAACACTCCCAAATTCATTCTATGAAGTGACCATCACCCTGATACCAAAACTAGAAAAAGATATCACAAAAAAAGAAAATTATAGACCAATATCACTGATTAACAAAGATGCAAAAATCCTCAACAAAATACTAGCAAACAGAATCCAACAACACATTAAAAGGATCATACACCATGATCAAGTAGGATCTATCCCAGGGATGCAAGAATTCTTCAATATATGCAAATCAATCAATGTGATACACCACATTAACCAATTAAGAAATAAAAATCATATGATCATTTCAATAGATGCAGAAAAAGCTTTTGACAAAATTCAACACCCATTTATGATAAAAACTCTCCAGAAAATGGGCATAGAGGGAACCTACCTCAACATAATAAAGGTCATATATGACAAACCTACAGCAAACATCATACTCAATGGTGAAAAACTGAAAGCATTTCCACTAAGATCAGGAACAAGACAAGGATGTCTACTCTCACCACTCTTATTCAACATAGTTTTGGAAATCCTAGCCACAGCAATCAGAGAAGAAAAAGAAATACAAATTGGAAAAGAAGAAGTAAAACTGTCACTGTTTGAAGATGACATGATACTATACATAGAAAATCCTAAAGATGCCAGAAAACTACTAGAACTAATCAATGAATTTGGTAAGTTTACAGGATACAAAATTAATGCACAGAAGTCTCTGGCATTAATGCACAGAAGTCTCTAGCAACAACAAACTATCAGAAAGAGAAATTAAGGAAACAACCCCATTTACCATTGCAACAAAAAGAATAAGATACCTAGGAATAAACCTGCCTAAGGAGGCAAAATACTTGTACTCAGAAAACTATAAAACACTGATGAAAGAAATCAAAGATGACATAAACAGATGGAGAAATATATCATGTTCTCGGATTGGAAGAATCAATATTGTGAAAATGACTACCCCAAAGCAATCTACAGATTCAATGCAATCCCTATCAAAGTACCAATGGCATTCTTCACAGAATTAGAACAAAAATTTTTACAATTTGTATGGAAACACAAAAGACCCCGAATAGCCACAGCAATCTTGAGAAAGAAAAACGGAGTTGGAGGAATCATGCTCTCCAACTTTAAACTACACCACAAAGCTACAGTAATCAAGACAATATGGTACTGGCACAAAAACATAAATATAGATCAATGGTACAGGAGAGAATGTCTAGAGATAAACCCAGGCACATATGGTCACTAATTTACAACAAAGGATGAAAGAACATACAATGGAGAAAAGACAGCCTCTTCAATAAGTGGTGCTGGGAAAACTGGACAGCTACATGTAAAAGAATGAAATTAGAACACTACTTAACACCATACACAAAATAAACTCCAAATGGATTAAAGACCTAAATGTAAAACCAGACACTATAAAACTCTTAGAGGAAAACATAGGAAAAACACTCTTAGACATAAACCACAGCAAGATCTTTTTTGACCCACCACCTAGAGTAATGGACATAAAAACAAAAATAAACAAATGGGACTTAAAAGCTTTTGCACAGCAAAGGAAACCATAAATAAGGCACAAAGACAGCCTTCAGAATGGGAGAAAATATTTGCAAATGAAACAACAGAGAAAGGATTAATCTCCAAAATATACAAACAGCTCTTGGAGCTCAATATAAACAAAAAACAAACGATCCAGTTAAAAAATGGGCGAAGACCTAAATAGACATTTAACCAAGGAAGACATACAGATGGCCAAGAGGCACATGAAAAGGTGCTCAACATCACTCATTATTAGAGAAATTCCAATCAAAACTACAATGAGATATCACCTCACACCAGTTAGAATGGGCATCATCAGAAAATCTACAAACAACAAATGCTGGAGAGGGTGTGGAGAAAAGGGAACCCTCTTGCACTGTTGGTGGGAACGTAAATTGATACAGCCACTATGGAGAACAGTATGGAGGTTCCTTAAAAAACTAAAAATAGAACTACCATATGACCCAGCAATCCCACTACTGGGCATATAACCTGAGAAAAGCATAATTCAAAAAGAGACATGTACCACATTGTTCATGGCAGCATTATTTACAATAGCCAAGACTTGGAACCAACCTAAATGTCCATTGACAGATGAATGGATAAAGAAGGTGTGACATATATATACAATGGAATCTTACTCAGCCATAAAAAGAAATGAAATTGACTTATCTGTAGTGAGGTGGATGGACCTAGAGATTGCCAGACAGAGTGAAGTAAGTCAGAAAGAGAAAAACAAATATCATATACTAACGCATGTATATGGAATCTAAAAAGAAAAAAAGGTACTGATGAACCTAGTGGCAGGGCAGGAATAAAGATGTAGGCATAGAGAATGGACTTGAGGACACAGGGTGGGAGGGGGAAGCTGGGGTGAAGTGAGAGTAGCATCGACATATATACACTACTGAATGTAAAACAGTTAGCTAGTGGGAAGCAGCAGCATAGCACAGGGAGATCAGCTTGTTGCTTTGCGATGACCTAGAGGGATGGGATAGGGAGAATGGGAGGGAGGCTCAAAAGGGAGGGGATATGGGGACATATGTATGCATATGGCTGATTCACTTTGGTGTACAACAGAAACTAACACAGTATTGTGAAGCAATCATACTCCAATAAAGATCTATTAAAAAAAAAAGATAATGCATACAAAAAAACATTGTGCAATAATAAAAGATTTGTTAAAGGCACAGAGCAAAACAATATGTATATTATAAGCTCATTATTTTAAAGTAAACTATTATGTTTACATACAAAAAGGTATGGAGAACAAACTATTATGTATATAATACATGTTTTATTTTTTTTTAAAAAGAGAGATTAAAACACATGAATAGGAAAGCTAAAACTCTAATCAAAAGTGTAGTGGTATTTCTTTGTGATCTCAAGGTACAGAAAGACCTTAAATAAGACCCCAAAGCACAAAATGGATAGATTTGACTCTATAAAAATGAAGCATTTCTATTCAAAAAAGGACAATAGTGACAATAAGGACAAATGACAGATTCCGAGATAACATTTGTAACATCTAAAACTGATGATGGATTAACATCTCAACAAACAAGGTACTCCTGTAAATCATCAACACTAACAGTAGCAGCAGCAAGAAGTATTAGCAACAACAATCACCAAGGCTGAGAACCCAGTGGGAAAATGAGCAACTGGAGGGGGCCCAGATGGTTGAAAGGTATCTGAGGAGATGCTCACCACCACCAGCAATCAAAGAAATGCATATTAAAACAACAGTGAGATGTAACTTTATGTCCATCAGATTGGCCAAAATTAGAAAATCAGATAATACCAAGTTTTTGGTGTGCTGTTGACGTAAGCTGGGATAGTCATGAGGAATAAAAACAAACCAGAATACAAAATTCAGATATGCAAGTGGAAATGAGAAAAAAAATTATTTCAGATATAGAAAATGAAAATTATCAGAAAACTAGGTACAGCTCTATGGTTATACATTTTAAAATACAAATGATTTTTTATTTTCTATGAAAATTAAAATTACTCAAATATATTAACTGAGAGATAGAAACTTGAATAAATTAATAACCATCAAATAAATTATGTAACTTATCAAAAGCTCCATGCCTTATGGGCAAGTACTGTTAGTTTAGAAATATATAGATTCTATGCTATTTAAACTAATACTGAACATAAGAAAGAACAGAGATTATTTTTACATAGCTGGGTTTTACAAAACCTGACCTGCAAGAACTTTAAACTGTTCCAAACATCATAAGCAGAAGGGGACTTAATACAGGACATTTTGGAGCTTGCAAAATCACTGGAAGATTTGGAGAGGCAGACTCTAAGCAGGGCCTTAAGAATGTCTCACAGAACCCCAAAGCAGTTAACCTCCAGGACAGGAAGGCATAGGAAGTGGGAATAAATGATGGGTGTCAAGCAATCAAATACATCACACACAATTTTAAAGATAAAATTAACAAGGAAAAAAATTGCAGATCAACTGCTATCTTCCCTATTGGAATATAAATTCCACAAGGGTGTGGACTTGGCATTCCTTACCATGGTGTCTCCAGCAAGGCGAGTGTTTGATAAATTTGTAATGAATGAATAAATGATTGACCCTGTTGGGTTTATTATAGAAATACAAGGACAAGCCAACATTAGTAAATGTATTAATATAAGTAGTCACAATAATAAAAAGAAGAGAAAAGCTTTATGATAGTCCTACAAAGTGCTAAAAAGGTATTTGATATAGTTCAACATATATTTGTGATTGAAACTCTTAGTAACCTAAAAGAAAGACTTATTTTATAATATCTGACACAATACTTAATTTAATAATGACATATTACAAAAATACCTGTAATAGTCAGGTACAAGACAAGGTTTCTCTCCAATACTTCTACCATTTGCCATTGTATTTGAGGACCTAGCCAATGCAACAAGACAAGTAAAATAAATCAGGTATATTTACCAGAAGGAAAGAGACCATGAATAGGTGATATAATTGTCTATTTGGAAAGTCTACTGAATCAGTTAAAAAACTAAACAACTTATAAGGAGTAAGTAAGATGACTGATTGCATAATAAATAAACAACTTCCTTAGATTTCAACACTAATCAGTTAGGAATTACAAATATATAAATATTTGTATTCAAAGATTACCTAGGAATAATTTGAACAATTTTTTTCCTAGACCTATATGAAGAATACTATAAAGTTGCACTGTAGGACGTAAAGGAAAACAATAAACTGAGGAGCATGTGATTTTCCTAGTTTCTAAATATATCATACATTTCCAGTTTCAGTTTAAAAATCTCAATGTTTATTAAAAAATATAGTGACATTTCACATTTTAGGGGAAATGATAGATTATGTAATAAGTGCTATTGGTACAGCTAACAATTTGGTGACAGAATTTTGATTTCCACCTCATAACATATCCAAAATAAATTCCAGATGGCATGTAGTTGATACATAAATAGCAAAGATGTTTTGAATAAAATAATGAGTGAATTAAATATTTAAATGTATCTATAACTAACCTTCTATTTAAATTAGTCTTCTAAGACTTTGGTGCTAACTGTTGAAAGTGGAACCAAGACCACAACAAACAAATCTACTTAGTGAGGGAAAAAATTTTAATGGAGAAAGAAATCATAAGAAAATATGTTAATATTTAAGTTATTTTAGAATGGGGAAGGATTACCTGAGAATGACACAAAAGGAGGATGTTACAATGGAAAAGATGGGTGGATTTAACTACATATGATTTAAAGACACTTTTTTATGGTGGGCTCTATTGATTGCCTAATCCCACTGCCATTTTCAATCCCCAGCTCTGAGGCCTATCACATAGGGGATGGAAAAGTGGGTACTTGCTTTCTCAGCTACCTATCTGACTATGGATATCCATTAACTTAATTATAGCAAAGGAGACATAAGGGATGTTTCAGGAAAAGCTTTTACTTAGTTATACAAAGGGACAGAATCTTCTGGTACCTCTGTTCCTCTTGCTTCCTGCCTTGAATTTGTGCTATGGTGTCTGCAGCTACATCAACAATCTCACCACCATGAGACACTGATGAACCTAGAGGCAGGGCAGGAATAGAGATGCAGATGTAGAGAATGGCCTTGTGGACACAGAGGGGGATGGGGAGGGTGGGACAAATTGAGAGAGTAGCGTTGACATATATACACTACCATGTGTAAAATAGATAGCTAGTGGGAAGCTGCTGTATAACACAGGGAGATCAGCTCAGTGCTTTGTGACCACCTAGAGGGGTGGGAAGGGGAGGGTGAGAGGGAGGCTCAGGAGGGAGGGGATATAGGTATACCTACAGTGGATTCACTTTGTTGTATGGCAGAAACTAACACAACATTGTAAAGCAATTATAATCCAATCAAGATGTAAAAAAACAAAAAACTCAGCATGCAAAGGACAAAGGGATGAAGAGCAAAAGAACCAGGTAGTTAATGGTATTAGTGAGTGGTACCCCTAACTTGGGGCCATCTACCCCCAGACTTCTTGTTATGTCAGATAATTAAGTGTCTTTATCATCTAAACCACTGTTATTTTGTTACTTAGAGATTAAAAAATTTTAAATACATCTATATCTGCCACCAAAAAATTACCATAAATAAAATGAAGGGCAAACAAAGATTGGGGAAATATTTGTAACATATATGATAACTTAAAATGTAATATCCTAATAAAATAAGAACTTGCAACTCCCCCAAAATGTACAATGGCCAAAAAAAAAGAAGAAGAAGAATGAAAAACAATTTCTCCTTACTGGAAATTCATAAACTACAAATAAATTTCAAATAAAAATATCAGGCCCTCCCTGGTGGCGCAGTGGTTACGAATCAGCCTGCCAATGCAGTGGACAACAGTTCAAGCGCTGGTCTGGGAAGATCCCACATGCTGCGGAGCAACTAAGCCCAGGCGCCACAACTATTAAGGCTGAGCTCTAGAGCCTGCAAGCCAAAACTACTGAGCTCACACGTCACAACTACTGAAGCCTGTGTGCCTAGAGCCTGTGCTCTGCAACAAGAGAAGTCACCGCAATGAGAATCGTGCACACCTCAGTGAAGAGTAGGCCCTGCTCGCCGCAACTAGAGAAAGCCCGCGTGCAGCAACGAAGACCCAACACAGCCAAAAATAAATTAATTAACTAATTAAAAAATTTTTTTAAATATCAAAAGACATTTCCAATCCAACAAATTGACAAAATTTTAAAACAAGAAAATAACTGCCAAGATTGAGGAAAATTGAGGGTGGGGGCAGGGAGAGAGTAAATATTGTCTTTCCAGAGGACAATTTATCAATCTGTAACAAGGCTTAAGAAAAATGCATAGCCCTTGATTTTGCAAGTTTACTTCTAAGACTTTATCTCAAGGAAGGAATTATAGTATGTGAAAAGCAACAAGTACAAAGATGTTCATCACAGTGTTATTTATAGTGGTGAAAAATTAGAAATAACTTACATATTCAACAATAGCAATTGGTTAAACAATTTATAATGTCTCTTTTCTGGATAATGAAATAGAATGCCAATATTAAACGTTACTGTAGGAAAATATTCAGTGGTATGGAAAAATATGCTATGTTAAGTGAACAGAAAAGTTACAAATCAGCATATAGAAATAAGCAAGAAGGGTTGAGAGAAAACCCACTCAAATATTAACAACCGTCTTTTGTTAGTGTCATTAGGGGTGGTTATGTCTTCTGTTGTTGTTTTGTTTGTTTCCATACATATTTTTCTGCACTGAACATGCAGTGCTTTTGCCTAAAAGTTGCAATTAAAAAGGAGCTTCTAGGAGGCTTTAGTCCTATGGAATATAAAATTTTGGAACCTCTCTCTTCCCCCGGGCCCCCAGCCTCCTTTTCTGCCACCTCCAGGCTCACTGCGTCTGGTTTCTTTCGCCCCTTGGTTTCCCTGCCCAGCTTTGCTGAACGCCGATTCTGGAAAGCGCTGCTCCGGGAGTTCAGCTCTGCGGACACGGAGATCGCACGCAGTGCCTGGAGAGCCGCGTGCCCCGTGGAGGGCGCAGCGCGGGGAGGAGCTCCCGGTTCCCCTGTGACCCACCAATCAACTGGTGTTTGCCGCATCAACGGGAGGACCTTTCCAGAACGCCTCGCGAGTTTCTTCAATTCTCTGGGGGTTTCCGCGATCCCAGCACGCCTGCCCACCTGCAGCGGCCCCAGAGCCAACCGCGCTCGCATTCTGGGTGCGATCAGTCCACTGCGGCGGGAAAAGGCAGCGCTGGGCCCCCATCGCAGACTCTTAGGAAGTCCCAGACCCTCCCCGGGAAAGCACCTCCATCGGGTGCCTTCCATGCCCTCTGTGGGCACCAAATAGGTTCCAAAGCACTTGCCTAGAGAAATTCCATGTTAAAAAAAAAAAATATACTGAGCTCACACTTAGGGAACCAGCCCTTGCAGGCCAAGGAGCTAAGACAAGCAAGTCAGAATTCTTGCTCAAGGAGCTCACAGGCTGGGTCCCCAAAGTGGACTCACAGGACCTAGTGACGTACAATAAGCCAACATCATCCTGCTCATTTTACAGAAGCAGATGGTGAAGGGAAACCGGCGTTTATTGTACACCTACTACGTGCCGGATATTTTCACCGAAGCTGTCTTCTTATCCATAAGGCAAGTGAAGCTCTGGGGGAATAAATATCCCCATTTTACCAATCAGGAAACTGTGGCTCAAAGGAATAACACCCCCATTTTACCCATTAGGAAACTGAGGCTCCGACAAGTCAGATCAAATGCCCAAGACCTCATCAGTAAATGAGTGGCTCTAACCTGGGTCTGAGGACACCAAAGCCGGAAGGGTTTCTCCTTCACGCTGCCTCGCCCTTTAGGAACCACGGGTGCGCTCCAACTTGCCCCGCGTCAGAGCTGCAGAAAGTGCGGCAGTTGTGAGTGTTTTACGGCCTTTAGTCCAGCGCCCCCTGTAGGGCGCGACCGGCATTGCCCAAAATACTGCTCGAAGCGCTTCCGGGCCCTCGAGACTGTTCCCGTGCGGGACACCTCAAGCACCGCGACCCCTGCCTGGTCTCCTCCGAGAAGCCAGAGTAAGTGGAATTTCTGTCGCCCCTTCGAGTGTGGGACGGAGCCACACAGCCCGGCGAGCTAGCTGTTTTCCCAGTCGGTTCTGAGGTTTCCTGACCCTGGACCCTCCCACCCTGAAAAGCTTGTCCGGCTCCCTGGAGGTGCGGAGGTGGGTTCCCATCAGCCAGAAATGGAATTTCTAGGCCTTGGGCCGTGTTTGAGGAGATCCCAGAGCTAGAAGTCCAGTTTACACCGTTAAGGACAACGTGAAAGCATGCCTTTTACTCAAGTGCCTTTTCCCGATTTTCCCTCTTGTCGCCAAGGTGTGTGGTGTGCGTCGAGGTGACGGTGGAGTCTGTGTGCTGGAGGAGGAGGTAGCCAGGTGCCCAATGGAATGATATTCTAGCTGGTGCCATATCTGTAGCTGTACCCACTCCCGCCTCCCCCCACATAATCCAGGAGGGGGAGTTGGGAAGGCAAGTGTATTATGGAGAAGAAAGTTGGATCTGGAAGCCAAGACTGTGTTTCTGGGGCTTGGAGGGAGAGGCAACCTGTGCAAGGGAGGGTGGGACCCTATTGTCACCCCTCCCCTAGCCAAGGAGGGTGTCCTTGGGGTGGGGGGCACGATGCCCCTGCGCTCAGAGCGCGGGGCCGCGGAGCGCGCGTGTACGTGCGTGTACGTGCGAAATGTGGCGCCGCCGGCCGCGGCGGAGTGTACGCTCGGCAAAAATGCGAATAATCAACACATCGTTCACACCTCCGCAGCGAGCGGGGAGGGAGCTGGCGGGTCTCGAGGGCTTTCCCTTGACGGCTGGCCGGGCGGGGGCCACTAGGAAAAGAGGGGGGCACTTCGGAGGAGCTCGTCAGTTATCTTCCCCTCAACTGAGCTGAGAAACCGAAAAACGGCGGGGAGGAGTCACATTGAACTTTTTCTGTTTAAAGGCCTTAAATTGCTCGCTATTGTGTTGCCTTGGAAGTGGGACACCGGCAGGGGTCTTTGTTCCCTACTTATCAACTGAGATGCTACTTGTCATCTCCCATCCTCATTTCATTCAACTGTAAAATGGGGGCAAATAGGTCCCAGTTCAAGTGTGGCTGTCAAGTTTAAGGGTGAGAAAGTGCGTGGCACTGCCTGGATCCCAGGCAGTGTTGGGTAAACGTCCTGCCTCCGTTCGTTTGTGCCTTCCTCTCAGCCCTATTCTGCGTGGACACTTGCTCGATTGGGCCTCTTAGTGAGGGTCAATTCGCCCCTGGATCGCTGTGCCTTAACACCGCGGTGACGGAGATGCCACCGCCTTGGTGTGCAGCTTCCTGGAAGGGACTGCCACCGGCCGGTTTACCCCAGCACAGCCCAAACCCGGGGCTTGACGAGCACGCCGCCCAACGCACCCAGGAAATCAGGTCCCCAGGTGCGCGGGGAGGCCGCACCAACACTGCTCTCCCTACGGATCACCTGTCCCCCAACACACACACACACACACACACACACACACCGCGGGCTCTGCTGCGATGTCCACGCTCCAAACGCCCAAACGCGGCCGCCGCTCCAAACATTTGTTCTCTTGACCTTCCCGCATCTCTGCCTCGGCTCCCTCGCTCGCTCGGTATTCCCGGAACAAGGAAATGGGAGGGGTGGATATTTCTGAGGGGGGAGAGGGAGTGGGAGAGAAAAGAAGAGGAAGAAAAAGAGGAGAGAGAGGAGGAAGAGATTTTCTGGAGTTGTCGGTTGTTAGGATAGAACCAACTCTGGCTCCCTCAGTCCATTTTGACCGGCCTGGGTGGCACATCGTGGGTCTAGAAAGTGTTTTTCGACGCCTCCGTATTTCTGTAGCTCTTCAGTATGTCAAATCCCCTTCAGTATGTAAAAGCAAATCAGGAAGAGGATCTAAATTCTTACTAAATTGTCCTAAAAGGGCTCTGTTCGGTATGGATGGTGGAGTCCTCGTGAAATATTTGTAGTACATTTGTGAATACCGTAGTTTCTCCGCCCCCCCTCCACCGTCCCCGGAAATTCTCATTTATGGAGCATTCAAGTCCAATTTCAGTAAGACATTTGGAATGGAGTTAGTGGATTTGGATATTTCACTGATGTAAAGTTGAAATTTGAAGTGGGAGGGAGGAGAGTTGGATATTTAAAAAAATTGTTTCACGAAGCACTGAGCTAAATATTCGTCAGGGTTCTGAGATGGTGACAAAACTATTTCTACTCGGACAAATAAAAATCAAAGGTGCCAACTAAAACAAACAAATTTGAAAATTCACGTCCGAAGAGACTGCTACTTATTTCATTTATCAAACCCAGACCGACTGTCCCTGTGGATCTCATTCCCTGAGTACTAGTCAGGCTCTGTCCGTCGGGTTGCTTAGACCCAGGCGCCGCGTGTGTGGCTGGGGCTGGGGGTGGAGGTCGGGCTGTGGGAGGGAAGCGTTCTCACACCTCCGATTTCACCTCAGGGCCGTGCTGGACGAGAACTAGGCCCAAAGAGCAATTTTCTAAGAAAAAGCTCGAACCTCTGACCCGGAGGAGAGACGCGGCGCCCAGGAGACTGGACCGAGAGACTGGGGAAATGGGCCTTACAGCCAATCGGGAGGAAATTGAACATAGCGCACCGAGATGCAGATGTGAAACATGAACGGGGGAAAATACCCGGGGGTTCATTGGGAAGAGCGAACAAAGGAGGGGACAGGGTAAAAGACGGAATAACACCACCCCCGCCTCGGTTTTATGTAACTAGATGGTCAGGAAGCATTTTAATAATGTTCATCTCGGATTTTCTCGACCCCGGCCAGGGGCGGAACGAAGCTGGCGGGCCAGAGCCCGGGAGGCGCGCGCGGGCGCCTCACCCCCGCCGGGCCGGGCTTTCCCCGGGCCGCAGCTGCGCCTATCGGGCCCCCGTGCGGCTCAGGGCGGGTTTTGTGTGGCGTGTTCGAAAAGGTTTGTTCGGGGGTCGCCGGAGGCGAGAGAGAGGCGAGAGACTCTCCAGGCGCGAGACTCTCCAGGCGCAGCCACCGCCGCTCACTCCGTCACTAAACCGCGTTCCTCCAAGGCGCGCGTGGCCGACTGTGCGCCCACCCCTCCCGAATACCCACACGAAGCTAATTAAACCCAACTCGGGGGGTAGAGACGCTCCCTGCTCTGCCAAGGCCGAAGCGCCGCCTTGCGGGGCCCAAGGCTGCTCCCCCATTCCTGACTCCCTCTACCCCCCTCCCGGCGCTAGCCAGGGAACTCCGTCCCAGCCTGGAGGGAACTTCGGCGTCCGCGGCTCGAAGCCCACAGGGCCCGCGGCATCTTGGCGGCCGTTCGCCCCGATCGCCCAGTGCGGTAGTCGAGCCCGCGAGGAGCAGTGCGGCTCCCCGCTACACCCAGGTCATAGTTAATGGGCCACGGTGTTTTAAACTGCCACCCGGCAGAGCACCACGGCCTCTGAACTCCTCTCTGGGAGGTGGGGTGCGGTGGGTCTGGTCTGGGGCGGGCAGCAGGGACCCGGGAGAAAGAACCCATTCATTCGCTTCCTGAGGGGCATAAGTTTGGGTAGCAGCTGTTGCGGGAGAGGAGAGCCAGTGTCCTCGACCCCGGGTCTGCCCTTTAACCCCAGCCAACACGGGCCCGAGGGGAAGACGGTCCGGGCCAGGCCCGGGCCCACGGCTGCCTCGCGGCCCCTCGGGGCTGCGCCCCGTACCTCTCCTGGTACGAGATGCTGCAGGTCAGAGGCCCCCTGAAAAACAAAAATCGCCGGGCTCTTCGACACGTCTTGAGGGGTTCACGGGCTGTTCAACACTCTCCGCCAAGGAGCCCATTGGCTCCGCCGGGCACAGCCCGAGGATGAGGATGGGGGTAGGTGGTTACTTGAGGTTCAGAGAGATTTACAAAGAGAGTGGGGCCGGGGTAGAAGGCTCCGGGCGGTTAGTTTTTGCAGGGACTGAAATTACCGGTAAAATCTGCATACAATAGAGAATTGCCTAGCTGAAACAAGGTAGTAAGTTTCATCCTACCAATTTTTCTCCCACCCTCCTTCTTCCTTCTTTGGACAACTATCTTACTTGGCTTTTACAACAGTCCCGTTCCATATTCTTATGCCCGGTTGCCCTTATGGCTCCCTCTGCCCCTCTTGTCCAATAAGGCCAATCCAGAGCCCTGGAGTCGGGGTGCCACAGTCTACACAACCCAGAGGCGGGGACTTCACGGTCTCTACGCCCTCTACCCCCACCATCAACCTCCCCAATCCCAGGATCCGGGTTTGTGTAAAGAGGGTCAGGGAACCCTCTCCTCCTCCCCATCGGTTTTCAAGAGAATCTCCGCAGTAAAGACATGAGCTTTCTGAGCGCTATCCGTCCCCCGCAGTCAGGTCGCGGTGTGCCCCAGGGGTAGAGTGGAGGCGCGGATCCGTCCCTTTCTCAGGAGAGCGGCATTTCTGAAAGTGCGAGCTTCCTGTCTGCCCAGGCAAACGAGTTGCAAGGCGCTGTGTCCTCTAGCGGCAAACTCTCGCAGTTCATTTGTGAGCGCTCACCTACCCACCTATGGGATCTGGTCGGGAGTCAATTCACACTCAAATTTGAGTCCTAAGTGGGGGGGAAAGTCTCCTCAATGAAATCCAGGCTTTCGCCAAGGCCCTCTCGGTAATGAGGCCGGGAGGCTCGGGCACAGTCGCTCGAACTGCGGAACAGCTGATTTGTCTCCTCCACGGCAGATGGTCTTTGAGCACAGATTTGCATTCATTGTCTTCAAATCTGTTTTCGCGCTGGTGTTCTAGATTTCAGTAGCAGATCTATGCGCAGATCAGAATACAAAAGGAGAAGCAAGAAAATAACACCCAGCCAGGAGGAGTTTTAATAGGCACTGCGAGCTGCCCGGCGTAGTTAAAAAGCCGCCTAGAGTTTCAGCTGTTTAGCGGAGCTGCAGCCGTCTCCCGGCCATCATCAGCCCGCGGCCAGCACCGCGGCGACCGCGCGCCTTGGGCAAAGTTTCCGCGACTCCCCCGCTGCCTCCCAGCAGCTCCTCTGCTGGCTCCCCCGGGTTTCGGGAACTGGGCGGGGGGTAGGGGTACTGGGGACAGGAGGGGGCTCCCGGGACAAGGCAGGGCAGCTCTAGCACTCAGCCTGCCACGATCTGTCAGCAACCTCTCATCTGCACGGGTGCAACTCCCGCTCGCGTCCGCCCGGGCGTATTTTCCTTAGCTCTTTGACCGTTTCCCCCGACACTCTGTTTATTTGAATAGCACTTGAGCCTTGTTCGTCCCCACCCCCGCCTTCATTCATATATCCTTGTCTCTCAACTTGTAAACCGCACACAAAACCTGAGTGTCACCAAGTAACTCCAGGAGACTTGGGAGAGCCGTCCAGGGAAACTGGGCTGCTCTCGGGAACGTTTGCACCAAACATAAGTACATGCGGTCACACTCCGCTTCTTCACAAACCTGCACACAGAACCCAAGCCCCGGGAATGAATACGCCTCCCGCAGGCTACAAAAATCTGCATTTAGAGGCAGGATCCATGGAAGCCTCCCGCTCCCGCGACCAGACTGAGCCGGCGCGTACCAGCCGGCAGGGCCGGGCTACCCCGCTTCAGTGCAGGATTTGCGGGCCCTCATCTCACGCACGCACATGGGGTTCGGGCTAGGACCCAGGGCCCGCAGCTTTCTGTCCCCTTTCACCTCCCGGACTCCAGGCAACGCCGAGCGGGGCGCGCGCCGCCAGAGGACGTCGGCCGGGCCTGCCCAGCGCCGGCCAATCCCGAGCGTCCATGCAAATGAGGCTCCTTAT
>NW_020175436.1:534249-539074 GCF_003031525.2 Neophocaena asiaeorientalis asiaeorientalis | reverse complement strand
CCCGCGCCCGGGGCCGTAGTAACCCATTCATGGGGCAGGCGAGCGGCTGTAGCCCGGCTCCGCAGCGCTCGCAGCCACCGCCTCCTCTCGGCTCCGGGTCTTCCCCTTCCTTTCACAACTGATCCTGTTGGGGATTTTTTTTTTTTTTTTTTTTTTTTTGGGGAGAGATTAGGCAGCCATCAATCTCCTCCTGTTTCTCCCAGAACAGGTGATGCTTCAAAATTGTGATCACTTTCTTGAGGCAGCGCTGCCACTGGAAGGATGCGAGAGATCTAGGGCGGAGGGCCTGAGGCGGCAGATCTGAACTTGAGGAGGATATAACCCAAACTTTAACTACATCAGTCCGCACCTCACGCGTGGAAGCAAAGGACGGGTTATCTTTTTAAATTTTTTTTTCACCAGAGAGACTCAAACTTCGGCACTTGATCCCTTTTCCTGGATTGCTTTGGAGGAGACGGTTTGGTGACAACGTTGGGAACAGTGAGGACAGCGTTGTAACTCATTTTTAAAGCGACAGTAGATCAGACTTTTTAAATGTTTGGGATCCAAGATACTTTAGGAAGAGGACCAGCTCTGAAAGAGAAATCGCTGGGCGCCGAGATGGATTCGGTCAGGTCCTGGGTCCGGAATGTCGGCGTGGTGGACGCCAATGTCGCTGCGCAGAGGTAACGAGACGGCTGCACAATGATTATGCTCGCAATCTCTCGCTTGTTGGCTCCCTCTCTCTCACTGTCTTTCTCTCTCTGTGTGTGTGTCACCCCCCTCGCTGCTCGCGCTCGCTCTCTCTCCCCCGCATCTGTCGCCCTGGCCCCGCGCGCTAGGGCTCGCCCTCCGGCAGGCAGATCGCTGCAGTTAGGGGAACACTTATCCCGCAGCCAACACTCGAGTTTCTGAACTGCCTGTATGCCCCACTCCTTCCCCACAGACTACTCTTTGGGCGGAAAAATAGCAAAGTAGTATCTGATGCCTCTTAGCTCAGCCCCTAGTTCTGCGAGGCGGGCCCAGCCAGGAGCAGAGCGTGAGGACCGGAGCCGGCAGCGGCGGCCGCTGGAGGAGAGCCGGCTTCCCGGCGACTCCCGGGTTTCGCCCAGCTGCTTACGAGCGCCTCTCCTCCCGCATCTTGCCGGCCGATTCTTGGTGGCCGAGAGCCCAAGGCCAGATGGTGGCTAGAGGAGCAGGAGAGGCCGGAGTGCCTGCCTGGGAAGGCAGAGCGGCCGGGTGCCCTGGGAGGGGGGCAGGCTGGAGGGTACGGGTGCAGAGAGAAAACAGTGGACTAGATGCACAGAGGCGGGGGTGAGGGTAGAGAAGAGACTAAAGAGAAAAGACGAAGGAGTAACAGTAGAAAGAGTCACGGAAGAAAGGAGACGCACCGCAAACGCAGGGATCACAAGCCTCTAGTTTTGCTGGTCCCTGAAGTTGACTTTGTTTGTCAGCATTCTCCTGCTGACGTAATAAACGCCTTGTCTAGGCTGCCACCCCATGAAGACATTCTGCTTCCCCTCCCTCACCACCACTATTGAGCTGAGGTTTGTGATCTCCACGACCTTGTCTGCGAGAGACAGCCCCCTTACCCCCAAGACTTCTACCCAGCACTATGCCTCTCTATCCACTCTCCTGGCCATGCCCCTCGCAGTCCCGACATCACGCAGAGAAATTACTCCTTTCCAGGCCAGGACTCTAGGTGTCCCGGGTAGAGCGAACCGGGCCGCCACCCTTGGAGGAGAGGAAGCAAAAGTCGCATCGCTCAGGAGACCGGGGCAGGCGGCGGCTCCCTCCCTCCTGCCCGAGCCCGGGGGGGGCGCCAGTGTCCTTCAGCAGATGGCACGCCGTGGCGGCGGCTTTCCGCGGCCGTCTGGGGGACTCGCTGGGCTGCAGGCTGAGGGAAACCAGGCAGCGCCGCAGACCGGTCTCCACGGCGCAGTTCCCTAGCCGAGCTCCTGAAAGACACCTCCCCTACTTTCCTCCTTTCCCAGATCAAGTAATTGTTAAAGTTGGAACAGGCTGTCCGTTGGGGGAGTCTAGTCAAAATTTTACACCCTTCAAAAGAGGGAGAGTGTTCGCGTCCTGGGGCAGGACGCCCCGCGACCCCAGCGCCCCGGAGCAGCTCCGTCCGTCTGCTTGCTCGCCTGGACCCCGAGTCTCCCGTTAAATGTGATCTGGCGGCCAGTTTGTTCCCGGCCGCGACAGGTCGGCAGGAAGGTGTGTGCACATACTCAACACGCTTCAGGGCGCCTGTCGGGTCCTCCAACACGGCTTTCGCGGTCAGCGCGTTTGTCCGGCGCCGCCCAGAGATGCGGCTAGAGCGGGGAGACTCTCGGCCCCAGGCGAGGACGCGCTCTGCCTCAACTTTTCGGCTTCTAGGGGAGGGGTCCTCAGTATTATGTCGCCCGCGGTGGTCCTCGATCGCTAGTACTGGTCGAAGGGGATTCTGCCCTGCCACTGTCCCAGGCGCAACTTTTCGGAAGAGCGAGGGAAGCAGGAGGTGAGGCCTCTCCCTGTAGGACCGAGACTTGGCCTCTGGGCTTCCCAGCCGCCCCCAGGGGGTTCTCTCCCACCGCCTCTCCGAGATACTTGGGGGGTGGTGCGTTGTGGGCAGTAGTGCCAGGACAGGTCACTCCAATGAAGATGAAGGAAAAGGGTCACTTGTTCAAAAATAACGAGGCGCTTAGTCCCCTACCCCTCGGGCCCAGCTCCGAATCCTGACCCGGTCGGCGGCGGGAAGAGGAAGAAGATTGGGGCAGCACAACGACAAGACCTGGGCCGCCGTCTCGGGGGGACCCTCCGGGCTTCGGCCTGCAGTCGCGATTCCTTGGTCTCCACTAAAGGCCGGACATTGAGCTACTGGGCATGAGATGCCCGGAGGCTGGAACGGCTGGCGGTGGCAAAGTCCAGAGTCGTGGGCCCTGCTACCCGACCCCCGTGGCCACTGTGACTCCTCTAAGGAGTCCCCGCTTCTTAATCCTAATAGAAAAAAGCACCCGAGGGGTTCAGAAGCCTGGACCGGGACATGGACCCTTGACCCTCTGAGATGTTGCGTGGGCGCGTTGGTAACTTCGTGTCTTTCTCTCCTTCCCCGTGTCTGGTGTCCCCCGTGTCTCTTCGTGCGCAGCGGAGTAGCCCTGTCCCGGGCCCACTTTGAGAAGCAGCCTCCTTCCAACTTGAGGAAATCCAACTTCTTTCACTTCGTCCTGGCGCTCTACGACAGGCAGGGGCAGCCGGTGGAGATAGAGCGCACCGCCTTCGTAGACTTTGTGGAGAACGACAAAGTAAGCGGAGGTCCCCCTCTTCCCCTCGCGGCCTAATAACTACCTCCTTGCAAAGCACTAAAGATCCCATCTGTCACTCCCGACACTTTTCCGCTCACATCAGCAGGGATGATAAATCGAGGCTTCTCACCCCTAGCCCTTAAATCAGTCGATTTCCCCGCAGCTTCTCCCGCCGGCAACTCTCCGCCCACACCTCCCGCTGCAGCGGTGCTTGTGGCTCTGCGCACCCGGCTTCTGGATCATTAGCAGAGCCTGGGCATGGACTGACGGCGGAGCAAAGTCCTTCCAGCTAGAGCATAGTTTAAACGTATACTCAAAGCCGCCACTGCCCTTCTCCGGGTTATTTATTATTAATCATTATTATTTTGCACCTGCCAGCGCGGCAGGGTGGGTTACATAGGTACAAGGTTGAAACCCATAGCCCAGCCTTGCCCCTCCACCCCCAGCCTTCTCTTCCACTCTGGTTCCCAAGGCAGTGCCTGCCCCTGCCCAGGCCCCGGTACGGGCGCTGGATTTTATCTCAAACGAAGGTGATGTGGGAGGAAAGGAAAGTCTCTTGCTCTCTGGGCCTCCGTCTCTTCAGCTGCACCGTTCAAGCTTTGGAGCCGGCTCTTCCCAAGGTTCTTCTTGAACCCGGACCTGGGACCCTGAGCTAGTGGCTCCAAGGCTGCGGTCCTGGTGGGACAGGGCCAAATGCTGCTCTTCCAAGTGACAGGTCCCTTCACCTTTCTGCAGGACAGGCAGAACCCGACAGGTTGGGTGGGGCCTGTTTAAAGGCAGCCTGGACATAGTGTCTGGTGGCCCCAGCTCCGGAGTCGCGCTTCTGAGGGCATTTTGAAGGGGGAGGGACAGACGGTTGGAGAGGGTCAAGTGACCGCCAGCCTTGGAAAGTTTTGGAGCTTGGACAGCGGCAGATGCTCCTGCCCTTTGACCCGGACCTGGGCAGGGGTCTGTTCAAAGCTGCCCGGTGACTGGGAGAAAGGCAGTGGGAAGTGGGTTAGGGAAGCCCCCTCTCTCTCCTTTTCGGGGTCTGGAAAGCAAGGGACTCTGTCTTTTCAGGAACAAGGCAACGAGAAGACCAACAATGGCACCCACTACAAGTTACAGCTCCTCTACAGCAATGGTGAGCGCCCTGAGTGCCCGCGGCGCCCGCTTGTTCCTCTTTTCAAGGAAGGCAGTTGACCTTTTAGGTTTGGGATGCCCGGGCGGGGCTCCGCGGCCCTCACCTCGTGCCCTCCTGCCTCCCCGGCAGGTGTCCGCACGGAGCAGGACCTGTACGTAAGGCTCATCGACTCGGTCACCAAGCAGGTGAGCCCGGCTGTCCCCTCCTCTCGCGGGGGTGGGGGGTGGGGCCCTCCGTCCTGCCCCCTCCCCCCTCTGGCCTGTCTCTGACCTCCCCCTACCCTCCGCGATTTCCTGGGTCAGTCTTCACAGCCCCTCCACAGAAACCCACACTTTGTCTGCTCTGGAAAAATTAATGTTCCCTCTCACTCCCCAATTGTCCTGTCTTTCTGGCTGGGGAGACTCTGGAGATGGGAGTAGGTGAGCAAAGGGATGAA
>NW_020175436.1:502334-534194 GCF_003031525.2 Neophocaena asiaeorientalis asiaeorientalis | reverse complement strand
TTCCCCCCCCCCCCCCCCAAATATTCCCTTTTGCAAGAAATATGTCCTCACCAGGGCAAACTTTTCTCTTACTATTTCGCTCGAGTTAACCAGGCCACAGCTCAGGTTCTGTGCTGCCAGCGGGCGCTCCCGAGGAAGTAGCGGGCAGAGAGAGGAAACCTGATTTTGTGCTCGCTCTTAAGTCCCCTTTTCTTTGTCCCTCCACTCCCTCGTATCTCCCCACCCTGCCCCCGCCTCCTTCGCAGCCCATAGCTTACGAGGGACAAAATAAGAATCCGGAAATGTGCCGAGTTCTCCTGACACACGAAGTGATGTGCAGGTAAGAGCCGTGTTTTCCTGCAGGCTTTGCCGGAGCGCGGGGCAGGTGAGCTGCGCCCGGCGCGCTGGCTCGCGTGCGTCTCGGGCGCTGACCTTCGCGAGCGCTGGCGCGCGGAGCGGGCGGCCTCGCTCGGGCTTGACTCCTTAAAAGACAGATTCTAAGAGCAAATCGGTTGGGAGTCGAACAGGAAACCCAGAACCACTCAGGATTCCACCCCCAGGCGTCTCAGGAGTTTCCTGTGCTCCGTGGAAGGTCCGCTGTCCAGCGGTCGGCGGCAGTGCTGGGAGGGGCTGGGCAGCCGCGGGTCAAGTTTGGGATCGGAGGCTTTCCCTGAGTCGGTCGCGGTCCTAGGCCCGCCGGTCCGACCCGTTAGGGGTAGATGCACAGGAGGGGCCACTTGTGGAGTTACCGAGTCAAGGTCCTGGAACGACTGGCAGTCTGGGCGGGCGACCACCGCAGGGGATGGAACGGCCCGCTTTGGGGGCGCTACCCTTTGCCCCCTAGCTGAGGCACCTGTCTGTGCCGCAGAAGCGTTTTGTTCCTCCAGGGAAGTTGCTTTTCCTAGATTTCCCGAGCCACGGGAGTTTCTTAGGTCAGGAGGAACTACCGGCTAGAAAGACCAGTCGGGTTCACCACCTGTGGATGGGAGGAAGTGGGGGAGAGGACCCCAACCGGGGAGGTACGAGGTCTGGAGCAACAGCTGGATTCTGAGGGCCAAGTTGTGAAAGGTGCAGTCTAAGTCGAAGTCCTACACCTTTTCCCATCTTCTCTTCTGAGACCAATCCATTTCGAGTCCTTTCTTCTGCTGGAGCAGAAGAAAATTAAAAAAAAAATTAACCCGTACATTTATTCATTCTTTCAATAAATATTTATTGAATGTCTGATATGTGCTGGTTATGGGGGAATCCCACAGCAAAGGAGAAAAGCTATAGAAAGGAAACTCTGGGAAGAGGTGGTTATTTTATTATAAAAATTTAAATGCTATTCTATGCACATTTTTCTTCCTCCAAAATCTCTGATTGGAGAGAAAGCCTCAATTCTTCCTAACTCCACTGTTGCTTCAGTGAATGTCTTCCAACTCCAGACTTTGGGTAATTGCAGGCAGTCTGATTTAGTTTGGACTGTTTTATGGGCAGCTCCCGGCAGCCCCGTCTCCCTCCTCATGGAGTCAGGAAGAAACCATAACAATCAGACATGTTTGTTTTGATTTTGACCAAGTATTAGAAAAACAAACTTTGCCAACTGCAAAGTTCAACTCTGCCAGTGGCCTCAGCTGAGGGGACTCGAGGCTTCCTCTCCTGAGTGCTGGGTGAGGTGTGGGACAATGGGGTAAGCAAATGGCTACTCCGTTATCCCAGGGCCCCTTGATAGGTACATTCAGAAAGAAAATACGATTCCAAGATGAACTTGCATGTAGTACCTAGGTTAAATAGAACACTTTTATTTGGTTGGCTAAGTGAAAGGCAGGTGTTTTTTTTTTTTTAATTCTTCTTTCTACTTTTAAATGTCTTTGTTTGGAGAGATTATCTTCTTAAAAGAAAAGAAAACAAAACCTAAATCTGGCCCATTGTCTGATGAATTATACCTATCACTTTAAATAATACTTGCATGCCCTATCCAGCTGTAGTTAAGGCTGACATTTTTATTTTTTAAGCCCAATCAAATCCTCCTCATTTTATGCTGTTTAAGTAGCAGCATCAATTTTTAAAGCCTCTAGTTTAGTCTGCATTAGTAATACAATATAAAAATTTAACGTACTGTAACTTTTCTGCATTTGAGACGTGGGAAGACGCTCTATTTTCTTCCCAAACTAGAATTTAAAACAAATATTAACTGTGGGTAAATAAATGATCCATGGGTTGGGTACTGTGTCTGTAGTGTGTGTGTGTGTGTGTGTGTGTGTGTGTGTGTGTGTGTGTGTTTTGGGGGATGAGCTGGGGTGATGGCAAGCATTGGATGCATCTAAAAGGGAAGTTCCCATTCAATCTGTCAGTCAGAGCTGGTTGACTTTTTTCAGGGAAAAAAGTTCCTTCTCTCACATTTTAAGAGTCAGTTATCACAGTCAGTGATTAAGGGATGAATCAGATGCTCTGTTTCTCAGTGGGTACTGCACACACTTAGTTTCATTTGCAAGGTGTTCTTGGGCATACCTGGGAATTTTCCTGAATGGCTTTGTGTTCTGTAATCTTTAGTAAAAAAAAAAAAAAGCTCATAAACTGGTGTTTAGCTTTTAGGCGGCAACAAAATAAATCTCTTTTAGGTATAACTTTTCTCTCCCTTCCCCAATGGTCTCCTCTCCCCTCTTCCCTGCTTTAGTTCATTTTGCCATTTATTAGCAAGGAGAAGTCTAGTTGTTATGTCGCTGCCAGCCACCCCTGTGCCCTCAATGCTCAGAGGGTTAAAAGATATTATAATTTGAACAGAAGTCGTCTCAAGGCCTACAGCTGGCTAATAACAGAGTTGTATTGAGCACAAGCAAACCCCACAGCTGTGACTTTTCGCCACAAGGCGCAGGCTAGACGGGGCCCTAATCAGATGGGCCAGCCGGGCAGTGAGGCCAGTGTCTTTATCGGCCAGATGGTGTGAATTTAGACACTTTTGTTATGCAATCGCAGGGAGGAGTTGGGGAGAAGAAAACAAAACAAAAGCCACCATGCTGTGCGCTTATTTGAGTTTGAAATTAGAGACAGATTTTTGAAAGTTGAGGGTTGAATTTTAAAAACGATTTTGGAGGGGAAAGGGCACACTGGCTTGTCTCGAGCAGGAGTTTGGCTGACTGGACACCCTGTGTCCAGGGCTGGGGCTTTTTTCCTTTGCATATCCCCCATCTTGATCCCTTTCTGAAAAGTGCAGGTAAGATTCAGGATTGGGAGAAAATTTCTCATATTTCCCACCTCCCATCCCCAACTGGCTAGCTTTTTTTCTCTTTCCCTCTCCAAAGACCACCACGAGGAGACAGGGAGGGTGGAAGAGGCCTGTAAGCAAACCGAGAGTATTTCAGGTAAAAGGCTCTCCAAATAAGGACCAGAATAAAAGATGTCAAACTAAGCCAAACGAGGAACAGAGGAAGAGCTTTCATTTTCATTCTTTAGGAAAAAAAAAAGAGTACTTCTGAGCCTCCCCGAGGTAGTTAGGGACACAACCTTAACCTAGTGCCAAATTCAGTTGCCTCTTCTCTTTGTTTGTTTCCCATCTTTTCCTATTTTTTCGTCTTGTTCAGTTTTTAAAAATACTTTCAGACTTGGAGAATGACTTGATAGAAAATAACCCTAAAAAGCCTTTTCATGAAAGTAGCTGAACCTGAAGTTGGTCACTCAGGCTTTGTCTCTATAGCAAAGGAAGGGAGATTTGAGCTTATTAACTGAGTAATTCAGGGACCCTGTTCTTCATGTCAACTCCCCACATCCTGATCCCAGAGCGATTGTTTGGGGAGTGTGGGTTCATGAATGTCTTCTACTCTCCATTTCCCTTTGCTTATGTTACTATTGCTGGCTTGAGGACGGAACGTCATTTAAGAAATGAAATAAAGAATAACTAGGACATCTTGATGAGACCTTTCTTTTTAAAATAGAAAGAAAGAAAGAAAAAAAGAATTAGCTTTGGCTAACCAAGAGAAATTTTACGAAGAGCTCAGATGGGGTGAATACAGTCCACTCCTATAATTTTTATTCCTTCACTATTATAGTCCGATAGCCAAGTGTCTGCTACATCTTTTCTGGGTGTTAAAGTTAGAGATTATACTTAAATATGTTACTGTTGGAAAATGGAAGATTGGGTCCTAAAGTTTCTCTGCATTTTTCTTGGAGTATCATTTCCTTCCCTGAGTTGATTCCCCACATTGTATTACACTGGCACCAGGCTTACATTTTTATCTGTTTTTCTTTTCCTCCAGAGAAAGTCCCCATGGAAAGCAGCTGAATTCAGCTGAGCAATTTTGCAAACTTACTCGGCCTCCTTAGAATCATTCCTTCTCAAGCTAAATAGATTGCCACATCCTGAGAGTGTTCTCTTGTAATTAAATTGTACTTAGAATCGCACACAGATTTGGGTTAGGTTGACAGGCTGGTGATGTCAAAGAGGAGTCTAGTTAGAAGGTGTTCAGATAACTAGCATGTATAGGGCTTTTTGAAATTGTCTTGCTAAGAAAAAAGGTTTGCCTGAGTTGCAAAGGTATTATTCTGCTGACTTAAGCAATAGAAACAGGAGAGTGGGGAGACAGGGATGGTGGCAGCAGGAGCAACGGGTGGGGTAGGGAGTTGGGAAGAGAGACAAAGGTTCTGGGAGAGCAGCCGGTCAGAATTTTTATTGGTGTTAATCTTGAGATGGAAATTTTAAAAGTTAAGACCTAATATAATTTCAAAGGCAAACTATTATTTCCGCGTCCCAGTGGCGAACTCTGGTATTTAAAAAACTTGAGACAATTTTTCTTTTACTTCTTACTAATTTGATTAAATGTCTTACAACCTCATCGTGCCCATTGGCTGAAAGGTTTTTTAAGCATCTCTCAAGGATTTTTAACTTTTTGAGAATGGTAGAATCGTTCACTGAATAATCCACACATCCCTGCATGAGAGAGATGGACTTAAAATTTTTTAAAAATATCTGTCTGTTTGTTGGTAATTCTGTAGAAGATCAGAGAGGGCAAGTGCACTGCGCAGAACCAGAAAGCAAATCTAAGACTGGGATGGTGTTAGGCCTTTGGGTCCCTGCTGCCACAGTGACTTTGTCTTTTCCCTAATCTGTCACCACTTTCGAATCGAAGGATGCTCAGGGAATCTCATAGCCTGTGCCCTTCTCAAACCTAAAAGAGACTCTGGAGATCATCTAGTCCAACACTTTAATTTTATAGATAAGCAAGGCAAATCCCAGCGGGGCGAAAGAGATTTGACTAAATCCATGCAACTGGTTGGTGACAAAGTTGGGTTAGACGCCAGAGCCCCGATTCCCACTTTACCGGTCCTTCTATCGTGCTGCATCGATCTTAAACTATACAGAAACTATCACGGGAAGGGTAACACTTACATAAATTTGGTTATTGCTAACATTTATGACACATATTCTCCAACTGGTGTGGATGATAATGCTTTTCTTATAAGCCATGTCAAGGCTACATCCTTCACCAGCTCCTATTCATGGTGGACCACATGCTTGGATGAGCCGAGAGGTATTTAGAAGTCTTGTGGTCCTGACAAGCAGCAGACAGGCAACACAGGGATGTGATTTTCCAGTGCTTCCAGCCACCCAGCCTCCCTTGCCCTTTTCGTATTTGTTCTCTTTAGGTCCTACGGAGTCCTTCCCATCCGTTGTATTTGCTCTAGGGCCCCTTCTTTCTCTCTTCCTCTCAGATGATTCCGTAAGCATTTCGCGGGTATCTACCTGAAACCCAGCACTTTGCCAGTGGAAGTCTTGGGACGCAGAGTTTGCAGGATGGGGCTTCCGTGCCGAGTCCCATTTCTGCTCTGGACTTGTTGAAAATTATTGGAGATATCACTTTACAGCTCCCTGCCTCATTTTTCCCCCTATTTGACAAGGCACACCATAGTTCCTGTCTTCTTTCTTCATCTTTAGAAAATAATGGAAATGAATGAATGAATAAATGGTTACAAAGTACACCGAGTTCTCTGAAGAAAGATGCTATATAACTAAGGTTTATAGTAATCCAGGCAGCTACTTGGGGCCTTTTGCATACATTTTCCTCTCCCCTCTTCCTTCAAGTATTTGTTAAGACACAAAGATCTAAAAATATATGATAATAAATACAATAATAAAATCATTCATCCCGGAGCTGGAGGTGACGTTCTGGATCTTAAAATCCAATTGTCCATCATTCGAATTATAAATATAGCTCTCAGAAAAGTTGTGATTTGCTGAGAATGACCCAGTTTATAAGTCGTAGAGGGAGAATTTGAACGAAGAGTCTGGGTTTCAAGTTTAGCGTTGCTGTTGAACATGGCCATACATTCATGCTCAAGCAACTGATAGTTGAGCAGTTCCCTAGGACGTACCCGTTTTTGTGAATGTTCTTACATTGTGTGCTCATTGTGTTTTCTTGATTTTAACGCATTTCTCTTACTCTTTTGGCCCCTCCCCAATCTACAGTCGATGTTGCGAAAAGAAAAGTTGTGGCAACCGAAATGAGACTCCTTCAGACCCTGTCATCATCGACAGGTAGGGGGAAAAAGTGATTTAAAAAAAAACTGTTTCTGGTTTCTTTCCTTTAGAATCTCAACTCTGAGTGTGGATCACTGGGCTTTGCCGTAAGGTTGGTTTCATTTTATCTTCAAGGCTTGGAGCTGGTCCAACATGTGTTTTCTTGTTTTGGTTGGCCTTTCTTGGAAGAAGTCAGAACCTTCCTTTTTGAACATATGTCTCTAAATCTATGATGGGATTATTTTCCAGGTGCACTGACTTCAGCCTAATAAGGCGTGTGTGGATGGTAAAAGATGGTAAAGGATGACATCTCTCCCATCTGGCAGGATAGGGTCTCAATCAGTTTCCTAGAAGAGGCAGTATATCCCAAGTTACGCAGTAACTTTCTTATCATTCTCCGTGATTGTGCTGTTGGGCTTGAAGGCTGTCAAATTAGATTATGGTTTAGAGGATGATGACAAGCTCTCTGTTGCACTGAGGGAGATTCCTTTCTACCATAGAGGGTTGCATTCTGGGTTCTATGTTTTGTTCAGAGTGGGAAAGATTCTTTGGGACAAGATGCTAATTCATTGAAATGTGATTTCGGCATCCTCAGCTGTATGTTTTTGTGATTGGAAACAGAACTTACAAACCAATGAAGGAATACCAATTTAACTTCCAGCAATCATGTAATTTTTAAGAAATCCCATATTCCCACCCCTAATTTTTTTCTCTTTCGTTAAAAAACGGAATAATTCCCTCTTGCTTCTTTCTCTGGGTTTTTGTGTTTCTAGACAGGTCCTGAAATGGATTGGAGAGACCACAGTCTCCAAAGTTGTTATTCCAATATTCCAATGAATTCTCAGTTGGGAGAATGGAACCTCTGGCATTCTTCCCAGAAAGCCAGCTTGCTTTCTTCGTGGAAAGTATAGCATAACCCTAGGAATGAAGAGGCTGGAATTCTGATCCTGTCCTAGCTTCTGACCTTGGACAAAGCACTCAACATCTCTGTTCAATAGTATCGTGAAGGGTATACCTGGAGGGTATGGCCTGTTGCTGTAGGTTTCAGAAGGTAGCTAAAATATCCATGACAGTTTTGCAGTATTCTCGGAGATCCTTGGAGGAGGATGATAGACAAATAGAGAATGTTTGCTGGATGTATATGCTGCCGGTCTTAGGGGGTTCAGGTGACATCAATTTAGGGAGCTCTGGAAATTTTTTAGTTTTTCTGAAAGCGCACAGAAGCTTAAAATTAATGAGTTGTAAGAACTCTTGGGGGCCAGCTGTCTTTCTCATTTGATTGGCGAAAAGACTGAACTCGGGAACGGTGACACGACTTGCCCGTCGTTGCACAGCTGGTTGGAGCAGAGCTGGCCCTAGAACACAGCTGTCCTTACTTCTGGCCTGTGATCCTCTCACTGCCACAAACTTTTCCTCCCAGCACTCTCTGTCCCAATTTATGTGATCACGCTTGACATGATTTCCCAACTTCCTAGGATGCACTTGGATCCTCTGGGGAATATGGAGCCCATGAGGGCAGCCTAGACACGGATGCCGTCCTTTCCAGCGTGTCCACTGAGCTCACTAATCTTCATCTAGTCTTTTTTTTTTTTTTTTTTTTTAACTAACTTTAGCTCCTCTTTCAAGAGGGTACTCTAACCTCATGGTTGTTACATCTTTTCTTGTAATAAACAACCCATAAACCAGCTTTAGAAATGTTTACAAACCCGTAAATGCTAACCCGCACCTTACATCTCATAAGCACACATCCTAAAGGCTCTGCACCTAGTAGCAGTTCTTTCTCTCAGGAACTATGTAGAACCTGAACTCGGGGAGAGAGCCGAACGTGCTATACATAATACACATGTTAATGTACGTAGGTTTTTGGCATCTATGGAGAGGAAAGATTTTCAGGTTGTGTGCCTTCATTGTTGGTGCTAGAATGCTTTGAATTCTTCTGGGAAGGTGGAAATTGTATTTTCGCTGCGTCTGAAGGAGCTTTATGTGACTGTGGCGTTTAGTTTTACTAGCCTGCGTACAATAAAACAGCCCAGCGATGTCTCTGCATCACTTGAAATATGTGTTACTTCCGAAATGTCGTGCATCTACACATGGAAACATACATACCAAAGGGTGCTGTAAATTGACCCGGATCAGATTTTTAGAGAACTCATCTTATTATAAACAGATGCGTTGGTTCGGCTTCCTCGTTGTAGGGATTTTGTTTGAAGACACTGCTTGTTTCTTCACCGGAATCTTGCTTCTTGCTCCTGTCTTTTGGGCATTCCTTTGCCGCCTTCCCTTCATTGGTGGAAAGGAAAGGGGATTGAAGGCAGGGTTCCATTTGCCGGAGGTGGGATGGGTGTCTTGTGTCATCCAGGGCTTGAGCGGTGTCTCTGGTCCCTGGGTTCAACACCTGCCGGCTTAGAGATGTTGAGATGACCCATGAGCACCAAACGGGTGCTAAGTAGTCTATTTTGGATTTCCTCTGAGTAAATATGTAACTCTCTTCTTTGCCCTTGTTCCTATAACGCCAACTAATTATCTCCTCCCCCTACTCGCTCCATCTAACCAGATGCAGTTAATTTACACTGTCTCTCTTTGAGTTTTCTCACGCAATAGGCATGTTCCACTCTGGCTCCAGGGAAGCCTGTTTATTCCCTTGGAATTGTGTATGTCCGGGGGAGGGGAAGGGGCGGATCAAAAGTGGTTCCCAAATATTCACCGCCAGGGATCCCTCTTATTTTTTCCTTTGGTGAGCCAGGTTCTGCAAGATTTTGCCTGCCAAGCTGCAATTAACAAGTAATAATCCAGCTGTAACTTCATTTTTATTAACTGAAGACATACAACAGAATGGGAAGGAAAAAATCTCATTCCAGAAATGCCCTTGATCTCAGGACTTCCCTGGCGGTCAGGATGGTTAAGGCTCTGCGCTTCCACTGCAGGGGGCAGGGGTTCGATCCCTGGTCGGGGAACTGAACTAAGATCCCGCACGCCACACGCCGCAGCCAAAAAAGAGAGAAATAATTGAAAATTAAAAAAAAGAAATGCCCTTGACCTCATCAATGACCAGTCAGAGTTTCTGATCTGGGCCAGAACCACCAGTGTTACCACACTCACTTGATAGGCTGCCAGCTCAAACACGAAACAACTTGACTTTTCATTTAGCCCACGTGGCCATGTCTTGGGCAGACATTCCATCGCCAATAGGCTGTTTGAAATATGAAAAATAGCTTTCACAACCTCGTGGACCCTTAATTGAAAATCACTGGATTGTACAATAGGGCGTCCCATCAGAGACTGAGTTCTCCATTTCCTAAGACTTAGCCCCGGACTGGGAATATTTTTTCCCCGTCTAAATGACTCCCTGCCTTAATCTGTCTAGAAACATAAATTTAATTTTTATTTTCAATTGTCTTTTCGGCATGCTTTTGTGAATTCTTGGGCAGCCACACCCCTCTCCAAAAAGCCAGGCCAACACACAGCCCAGCAGGACTTGCTGCTGAACCAGGGGCCTCCAGCAGGGCCTTCCTTCTGTGTAGAAATGCGCGCCCAGGGCGGCAGTAGGGTTTATTCATTTTGAGTGTAAAAATTCAAAGTTCCTACCTGAAGAAAACTCAACAAAACAGAACAGAACAAAACCAACAATGAAAACATAATCCATACCGAGGTCTTCAGCCTACACCTTGTCCATAAAGACCTCTGTGTGGTAAATAAAAATAAAAGGGCTCAAACGGATTTACGTTTGTGGTTTCAGAAGGAAGCACTAATTCAGCCTTGTTTTTCATGGGCTGTGCTTTCTTTAGACTCTCTTTTCTCTCTGAAACTTCTTCTGAACAGCTACCGCATCTCTGGGCTCAGGAGACTTTGGTGGTCCGTGGGAAGAGGATTTTAGGGACAATCTCGCAGACTTGGGAGAAGGAAAACGAGTCTTCACCGTTCCTGTTCTTGCAGCCCCATGAAAAGTCAGATGGGAGGAGGGGACAAGAGTTCTTTCTGAATCTTTGTAGGCTGTCCCTGCCCATGTGCACACGAGTATGATATTTTCTGTCAAAGGGCAGCTTCCAGCCTGTTTCTCACATGCAAAATATCCCAGACTTTTGTCTTCGGATCCTGGACTCCTATATTTATGAGCTCAGCTTCCAGAAGGACTGTTTTAAGTTTCTGTAATTTTTATTTTATTTTTCAAGAAGCCAAACAAGCATCAGAATGATCTTCATTCAGAAGGTTTACACAGAAATACCTGGTATTTATTTGCCCATGTGGCAAATAAATGTGGCGTTTTCCTGATATTATCTCCCTTTTAAAAACAAATTTTTTTTCAATTGTGGTAATATATATATAACATAAATTGACTATCTTAAACATTTTTAAGCGTACAGTTTAGAGGTATTAAGTACATTCACCTTGCTGTGCAACCATCACCAGCATCCGTTTACAGAACTCCTTTCATCCTCCCATATGGAAGCTCTCTCCCCATCTCCCCCTCCCCCCAGTTCCTGGCAACCACCATGCTATTGATACTTTCTCTATGAATTTGACTCCTGTAGGTACCTCATATGATACTGTATTTGTCCTTCTTTGGTTTATTTCACAGCATGATATCCTTACGTTTCCTTAATGTTGCAATATGTGTCAAGATTGCCTTCATTTTTAAGGCAGAATAATATTCCATTGTCTGGTTGTACTACATTTTGTTCTGTTTGTCCGTCAATGGACACGTGGGTTGCTTCAACCTTTTGGCTACTGTGAAAAATATTGCTATGAATATGGATGTACAAATATCTCTGCCAGTCTCTGTTTTTCATTCTTTTGGGTACACACCCAGAAGTGGAACTGCTGGATCACATGGTAGTTCAGAGAACCATCATGCCACGTCCGTAGCAGTTACGCCATTTTACACTCCCACCAGCAGTGCGCAAAGGTTCCATTTTCGCCACATCCCAAATTACTTGTTATTTTCTTGCTTAGTTTAGTGGGTTGTTTTTTTTTTTATAGTTGTCATCCTAATGAGTATGAGTTTTTTCTTTTTTTAGTGACGCTTTCTCCTGCTACCATCTTGGAAGGCATCCTCACCTGCTCCTTTCCCCCCACTCTGGTCCAGGCTTCTCGTTTGCCCTCTCCCTGCCATCTGGCACATCCTCTTCCTGCTTCTCTCTGCCTCACCAGCTACCTTGTTCTACCAGAGAAGTGTTTGGTTCCTCTTTCGTCTGGACCACGCTTCCTATTCCTCTCTCCGTGTATCGCTTAACTCCAGAAAGTGTTATTGGTGGAATGGGAGCTTTCAGAGAATAACCGTGGGTAGTGAAGGCCTTATGGACCTTCTGTGCATGCTAGAGGGTGTGACATTAATCCTGAACACCGGAGTTTTTCTTTTGCTTAATTTATCAGATGAACTCCGTATTGATCTCTTCTTGATTTGTGGTGTAGATTCTGCTTTTAACCCCACTGTCCCTTTCAGCATAGAAGCGGTATTTGGATAGTAGTGAACTGTAGGTCAGATTTATGTCCACAAAGCCCAGTGGATTCTTACCATCCTAGGCCACTCAGGCTGGTTTTCGGTCTGTGACCACTCCCTCCCTAGAAATGGACAAATCAGATATATCAGTAGTGATTCCTCCTGAACGAAGAATTCTGTCTCTGAGAAGGATGGATAAGAACAGTACTCAACATTTATCTAACATTTAACTGGCGCTTATGGTGTGCTGGGCACAGTGCCAAGCAATTTGTGCTCACTAACTAATCTTCAACAGTTGAGAAAAGTCTTAATTTTACAGAGGAAGAAATGAGTCTTAAGGAGGTAGTTCACAAAGCCAGCTTCCGTGGTGAAATTGGAGTGTCGTCAGCGGGTGGAAGTTATGGAGAAAAAGGGTTTGGTGTAATAGAAGGAGAAGCTTCCCAGAATTTAGAGCTGTTGAGGAACAGGAAAACCTGGTGAGCATGGTTTGAAGACCTCCTGATGAGAACAATAGAGAGAGGATCGGTTCTCTGGGAAGTGGTGGGCATCGCTGGCCTCTGAAGTATCATTTAACTCTGAGATTGTGCAAGTCACGTGCAACGGTGTGACAGGTTTGACGGAATATCGGTCCCCAGAGAGACAACGTCATGTAGCGGGTATCAGGACACCTGCTTCTGACCCCAGATCGTTCACTAACTAGCTGTCTAATGTCATGGAGGTCATGAGCCGCCTCTCTGAGCCTCAGTTTCCCTATCTGTAAAATGAAGTGCTTTGGATTAATGGGTGAGCTTTACATTACCTTCCAGCTCTAAATTCTCTGCTTGTAGCAGAGGCCCAGGTTTGGGTGTCAGGCATGCTAATTCATCATCCTTGCTCACCAATAATTTACAGGAGCTATTCACATGTGCCTTCTCTGCACAGACTACTGGGCATAGGGGAGCCCAGTGCTGGGAAGAGTCTACAAAATCCTGGCCTTGGGCTTTTTTTTTTTTTTTTTTTTTAGTGAAAATTCCATTCCCTCGGAGAGGTTTAGATGTTCTCACTAAAAAACTCAGATTATTTAACCAAAGTGAAAACATCGTTCTTTCATGTTCTCCTTCCTTCGTTTTCTAGTAAAACCTTTGCTTGCTTCTTGGCCATGTGGCGGGAGATACAGGTAGGAGAAGGGACTCTTCTAATTTCTGGTGCAGAAGAATGTCCCTTTGGGTTGAGACTCTTCATTGGATGACAACCTGAGGCAAGTGGGAAACAAGAAACAAAATTCCCTTTGAGAAAATCATTCTCCTCCTCCTAGTTGAAGAACTGAAAAGTTGAGATCTTCATTTCTGTAATTGGTTTAATTTTTAAGAGTTATACTGTCTCCACTAGACTGACCAATCTTCCTAGACTTCAGAACTTTAGCATTTGACACAAGCTAGCCTAGTTGTCTATACATCGATTCACTCCGTCATTCATTCATTGAGTAATTTTTTCTGTTGTTCAGTTATTAAGCTAATATTCGTGAATCCCTGGCACTGAGAGGCCATCAGGGAATACCACAGGCATGGTTCTGCGCTCATGGAGCTGACAGTTTAAATAATCACACAGAGAAAAATACATTTGCAAACTGTGAAAGTGCTTTGAAGACTAGGTGAGTGAATGGTAGACAGGTTTCAACTTTCTAGTCCCATCATTTCTTTCTCTAAGAATCAACATGGAATCAAAATGTTTGTCCCATCAAACAGACCTCGAATATGCCCCCCATCTCCCTCTGCACACATCAGTCCAGCCTGGAATCCCCACCGCCAACTCTCTGCCAATATAAATCTGATCCCCTTTTCAAGACCTTGTTTAGATTCTACCATTTGAAAGAAATCAATTCTTGTAGCCAAAGTCTTTTCATTGACACTGTCACATATACTCGCTCTCGTTAGGATGTATGGGTATTGTTATCTTTTTCCCTATGTGGGCTTGCCTTACATTTCCAACTATATTGTAATTCTTGGATGTCAGACAACATATGTCACTTAAGTCTTGACTCTAATATCATTGGCTCTGTGATGGTGTTAATAGTACTACCTCTTCCATTGAGTTGTTGGGTTAAACCATTAACGTGTGTATGGTGCCCATACAGTGCATGACAGAGTAGATGCTTTTAAAAAAGTCATAGCAATTATTCGCCTGTGTCTCTCAGTGTCTAACCAGTGGCTTGGATACCACAGACACTCAGTAAATATTAGTTGGCAGATTAATCTCTGACTGCCAAGCATCAGAGAGTTTGGATGACGGAGTCTTTTGCCAGTTTATACAGGACCTTTCTTGTAAGTACCTGTATTTGACAACTGCCTAGCAATCTTACCCCCCAGGGGCAGAGTGGTACAAAACAACGCCAAGAAGAGAGAGCTAGGGTTGTAAGGCAGAATGAATCATTCAGGAAATATTTATCTAGGGCCTGTCGTGTCATGGACGTTGCAAGGTGCTCTTAGGGATAATAAGATTGAGTAGACACAAAGCTTTCCCATCAGAAGCTTACAGTTCAAATGGAAAAAACAAAAGATGTGCAGAAATAACTGTGATGGAATGTAGAATGTGAAAAGTGCCACAAAAGATGTAGAGATAAAAACTCTGGAAGAACTGAAAGTGGGAAGATGAATTTCATCTAGGCAGCGGTGTATGTGGTGAGAGCTGTAACGTGGACATAGGCAGGTGAGGTCAAAGGGCATTCTAGGAGAAGGAAAGCATGCAGGAAAAGGCATGTGGAAGGGAAAGAATTCCTTAAATCTGCTCGTTATTTTAGAGGTGCACGTATATGTGTAAAGGGGGACAGTAGGAGAGGTTGGAAAGATTCTTTGGGCCCAGATTTCCGAAGACTTTATATGCCTTTACAAAAGTGTGTTGACATTGTTGTGTTGGCAGTGGGAAGATATCAAAGGATTCTGAGTAGTACAATTAGAAAATGGAGAACGAATGTAGGGTAACCTATTCGGAAGACGTTACGATAGTTCACAAATGCGTCTCTTTTCGTGGCTCTTTGGGAATATATGGGTTTACCTGCCAAAGCTTGGGCATTATTTCCATCACCCTATACCATCAGGGATTGGGAAGACGGGCACAGGCTTCAAATTTTGTGAAATAAAATGTCTCAGTTTCTGATTTTGTTTTCTTTCAACTTCTTCTGGACATGTGTGCCTTCTTCCACCAGAAGCAGCTGGGAATCAGTTTTTTCCTTGCCAGATACCAGTCACGGAGGTGAAAGGCCCATTTTCTCACCTCTCCACACCCCACTTCCCCTCCCCCAGTACCCACCACTCCAAAGCTTTTGCTGGTGTTGCCACTCGTCCCCATGAGTATGCGTCCTTTGTTCACCGGAAAGCTCAGATCCTTTGCAAAGAACTGCTGTTGCACCATCTGGCAATCTGTGAATTTTTTAGTAGCCTGGATGTTTGTGAGAAAGCAGAAACTCGGAGGCCAGACCTGAACCATTTATAAGTAATTCTTTAGACAAGAGGGAGAAAGAACCAAAACCAGTTCACCTTTACTAGCATCCTCTCATTCAAAGTACTTGTGCAGGGCTTCCCTGGTGGCGCAGTGGTTGAGAGTCCGCCTGCCGAGGCAGGGGACACGGGTTCGTGCCCCAGTCCGGGAAGATCCCACATGCCGCGGAGCGGCTGGGCCCGTGAGCCCTGGCCGCTGAGCCTGCGCGTCCGGAGCCTGTGCTCCGCAACGGGAGAGGCCACAACAGTGAGAGGCCCGCATACCGCAAAAAAACAAACAAACAAAGTACTTGTGCAGGTCCCCTGGATCAATGCCCATTGAAACTCAGAGGGCCAGCTGGATGTAGGGGATTGTTCAGAACAGATAATGGTCCACTTCAACTTCCAGCTTCTTCCTCATAAAATTGTGTGATGTTGATTAAATGGCAGATTTGCCAGGAAGTAGGTGAGTCCAGAAGTGGAAGAAAAGTACTCTGAAATGGTGCTGTGGTAGAAATAAGAAATAGATATTTGTCTATAAGAAAGGTATCTGTTTCCAAAGTTGTCTGTCTGGCTTTCAGGGGAACAAAGGCCCCGGAACCTAGGAAAGATTGATAAGACTACATGCTCACCCAGAGAGAACTTTCTAGAACTTCCAGTTATTTTCTCTCCCTTTCTGTTTGAGCAAACAGGGCTGGATAAGTTCTTCTGGGTCTACTTTTGACCCAGCCAAGAGGCTACCAGACCAAATGGCTGGAAAATAGGACACGTATCCCAAGGAGATGACAAGGTCGTTATCCGCAGATGATTTGCAGATTTAGGATTCTACCCACTAGGACTTGACTACATTATTTGTTGATTGAAATCTTGTAAAAGTTGTTCCTTTTGTGGCTCTGTTCTGTGCTGCACAGTGACCTAGAGTTGCATTGGAGGAGGTATTTGATCAGAAAGGAAAGTTGTTGAGTGACAAGATGCCCAAAGCATGTTAGGGAGCCAAGACCCAAGTCTATAGGGAGTCAGCATCTCATCAGTCTGGACCAGGTAATTAATTAAATGATTGTCCTCCAGAAAAGATCTGCTCTAATCTTAACCTTTCAGCCCCCTCAAGACCACCAAGGAGCCAGAGCTGGTGAGAAACACTGCAGCTGCTCCCGTGTAACAGGAGCTTTCGAGAAGGAAGTAAGGGAGAAATTCCTAGTCCCACTGAAATAATGGCAGGAATGGAAGACTTTGGAGGGGTGGAACCATTGGATTCAGGCCAACACTTTGGGGTTAACACCTCCATTTTTTTTAAGACCCATAAGATGCTGGGACTTTTAAAAAAGAGAACTTGCAAAATGGTGGAACGCTTAGGGTCACTGCCCCTCTGAATGCTGTTATACATAGCCCCTTCAATAAGACCTCTGAGGTGGGTCGCCATGGAGACCAAGAATGAGCCTATTTTTTTTGTTGTTGGCTTTGGGTCCAATTTGCACAATTGCACAGGATATTTTCATGATTGATTTAAAGCTAAGCACATGACTCATTATGGCTAGGTACTGGCTCTGTCATCCCATTTCAGATGAGAAAACCCACTTGAAGAGCAACTACTCCAGGGGCTGTGTAACAAGCAGGTCAAAGACTCAATTGGGATTAGAGACAGGATCTCTAGCTCCCAAGACAAAGCTGGGATGGTCTATGAAAGCTGAGGGAGCAGGCAGGAAAAGCTATGGCATTCACGTCGATACACTGCTGCTGTCCTGCAAAGCTTCTAACCAGACTGAGTTTCGGAGGACTCATCACCTTCCAAGCCAGGGGTCAGACTGATGGCATTTTAGTTGACTATAGTAGTCAGTTTGTATGTAGCCAGTTTCTTCTGTGCAAAAGGCTTTTTCTTACTCCAGAAGAGGTGAGGTTGTACGGAGGACATAGATTTATGACCCGTGGGTCGAGTGCCTGAAGTGACTATTATTCCTGTTGTATGATAATGACTGTAGAATAATCTCAGATCTGGGTTTGACTACCCTTTGGCCATTCATGCATTCACCCATTCACTCATTCCTCCCTCTCACTGAACCTGGAGTTGCCAGATTTAGCGCATAAAAATATAAAATGCCCAGTTAAATTTAAATAGCAGATAAACACGAATGAGTTTTCTTTTTAGTATAAATAAGTCCCAGTTAAATTTGAATTTCAGAAGAACAACAAATACTGAAAAGTATGAGCCTTTCTCATGCAATATACTTACACTGAAAAAGTATTTGTTGTTTGTCTGAAATTCAAAATCACTTGGGCATCCTGTATCTTATCCGGCAACGCTACCTGAATCCCAGTTTCTTATCTGAAGAATAGGGAAGGCAGGGCTGCCTTACGGTGCTGGGAAGGGGAGAGAGATGCGTGAAGGAGCTCGGAGCCCCAACTGGCCCCAGGGCCAACGAGCACGTGTACGGTCCCTCCTGGTAGTGTGTTTTCTGTCTCCACCTGGGGCTTATCACCTTTGCCCCACATGTCCGTGTGGAAGTTGATTCACACTTAGGAGATTCAGTTTGGAGGCTGAGAGGTGAGCGGGAAGCTTTACTGGGAACCAGCAGCATTTTGGGGGCCCCTCGTCTTTGCCAGTTTCTTCCCCGCAGCCCCGTGTTCTGTCTCTTCTCTCTCTTTTGTCACCTCTCGGTGCCTTGGGCTCATGTCCCGTCTAGTCCCTGTTTTATGGACTTGTCGCCTCCCCGGCATTGCTTTTGCTTCGAGTCCACTGTCCACCGTCTCCTGTTCATTCTCTGCCTTTCCTGAAAGCCTTTGTTTGGTCTTTCCCCGAGTCTCTGTCTTCAATGCTTCACACATGTGGGATTGTTTAGGCTCAAGTGATAAATTGCATGAAGTTAAAGGTAAAAGGGAAGCTCCTCTCTCCCGACTTGGTCTGGGCTGACGTTTGAACAAGAGCCAGACTTTCCTTCGGTTTAACGCGAGCGGTCCACTTGGTGCTTGCCCAAGTCAGCGTAGACTGGCTCATGCATTTTATCATCCAGATGTTGAGTCACAAGATGAAGTATAACCATCATGTAGACATCTATCTGGGTAATTTAGTGAACTTAAAAAAAAAATCTAACTTTGAGAATTTGATGTCATGTCAAGTCAGCCTGTGTAGAAAAAGGGGCAGCAGATTTAAAAATTCCTCTTCTGCTTCTCTCGTGCCCCACCCTTGTCCCCGTCTACCTCTTTCACCTTTGTTCACGTTCTTTTTCCTTTCTGCCTTCACCTTTAGGGTCTCCCTTGCTTTCTCCCTGCCTGCCTTGCGCTTTTTTTTTTTGGCTGAGCTGCGCCGCTTGTGGGATCTTATTTCCCCAACCAGGGATCAAACCCGAGCCCTCAGCAGTGAAAGCATGGAGTCCTAACCACTGGACCGCCAGGGAAGTCCCTGCGTTGCTTTCTAGTGGTGGGTCTGAACTTGATTCCAGCGCTGGTGGTCAGAACTATTGCTGTGAGCAACTTGTCCCTAATGCCTTTCTTTCTCATCCTTCCTTCCCCCTTTTCCTTCCCTGATGAAGAGTGAAATGCTGGTTTTACTGTAGGTGTTCCGTTTATAACTGTGGCTTGGTGGTTTTCACTTCGAGTGGAGTCCACTGAGCTTGTAAATTGTGTTGGATCAGTGAGCCCATAATGAGACCTCCAAACCCAAACCGTGCCAGTCTGCTGGGATTTTATTGTTCGTAAAGCTCCTTCCCTGGGGAGGGATAGAGTCATTAGGTGTGCACTGTGTTTAATATTTGGTCACGACAGGAAGCAATAATTTTCTATTTTTACGGTGGCTTTTGAGTTTTTAAAGCAATTGTCTAATTCCCATCACTGCGACTGGAAGCAAATAAACCAGACATTGACATAAGCCTATCCTGTGTATGGTTTGGGTTGAGGCCCATCTCCTTTAGCATCTTTCTCCTCCCTCTGCCTGAACTTCTGACCCCTGATGGCCGCCACCACCTACACATGGGCGTGACTCATGTGGAGCCCACCCCCTCCCCCCCCACCCAGCTCTTCCTTGTCAGGTAGAAACATTCTTTCGCTAAAGAGGAAGTGGAGCTGTGGGCTTCTCTTTGAGAAGCCCTGCCCTGTCCTTTAAAACACTCCCCTCTTTAGATGAGAAAAGTGCTTGAAAATTTTCAAAACTGGCTCTTCGCTGAAAACGTTCTCCTCCTTTCTTAACCCCGATCAGGTAGGTGGTTTGAGTGTGACGCCTATTCTGAGAATTTCCAACCTAATGCAGCACCAAGGAAGCCCCAAGTCAAGGTGTAAGGTCTCCTTGCTTCGTGAGCATGGGGTGCTTTGGCTTAGGAACTTCTACCACAGAGCCCAGGTTCTGCAGTAAACCTAAGTACTGGCAGACTAGAGCAGAGAGAGCAAGTTGGTGAGTTTGCATGATTTCTATCCCTTGGGACAGTCCGACCTGTGATACTGGACTACTAGGTGGGAATTTCCAAGGGCATGGCCTCAGCTGCTCCCCAGCTGCTCTATAGTTAAGGCATCCACAGAGGCCTTAACTAGTAGTTACCCCATAGGTCATGGGGCCAATGGTCCACTGACTTTTGGATGGTAGCCTACCCTGACAGCAGGATTCTGTGATGTCAAGGGTTGAGCAGAAGGCCAGTTGTTTTGAGACCCATTCCGTCTGTAGACTATCTTGATCTCTTCAGCATTTTTTTTTTCCCCTAGTAGGAAACTAAAAATGAGGCGTCAGTGACATGCTTCTTGGGGAAGTCACAGCCTACCATTTTTTCGAGTTTTACAGAGCTTAGCGGGAACCAGCTGGGCGAAACTGTGTCAGAAAAAAAAAATTGTCATGTTGGATCTGACCTGCAAAACTGTGGAACTAGCTCTCAGCTGTTACTCAGATGTGATGACCTTGAGAAAAACTTCTGAAAGCTCCCTGGCATCTGAAGCCTAAACTTGTTGCACGTTAGAGAGTTCCAGGCGAGGTTTGGAAACCTTGGCCTAAAGGCAGACAACCCGACCCAGGGAGTAAATGAAAGAATCTCCTTTCCAAACTGAAAATTTTGCCCACCTCTCCTCTGAACTATTATGCCTGCAAAGGGGGAGGATGCCTAATACCTTCCCAGAATTTTGGAGTTCTAAACTGCGCCCCCCTCCGCCACTTTGTTTTTTAACCATGGATCCCATTGATGGTCCAGGGAATCCTATGGGTCTATAATACTGTTGGGGCTTATTGTCTGCATTTAAAATGGAAGGAACTGCTAAATTTAGGTTGGGGGCAGTGAAAATAAAGATCTAATGTTTACCCATCCAAGTTCATGGACCTCTTCCACCTCTAGACACGTGGGAAGTGCCGCCAGTGGCACCGTCTGTCCTTTCTTTTATCTCATCTCCACCCTCTCTGTTCTCTGTCTTGCCTCTTCACTTTCACCTCACCCTTGTTCTTTCCTCATTTTCTCTTTTTCCTCTCCTCTCATTTTGTGTCTGTCTTTTTTCTGTCCCTCCTTCCTCTCCTCTCCTGTATCCCTCCCTAAGTTACCGAGGACTTCGGCGGGAGCTGGCTGCCAGCGTGTTTGTCGGTAACTTCGTCTTAGCCGGTCTGTTGCTCTCAGTGGCCCATTTGTTTGCTCCTGTGAAGAAGAAGAAAAAAATAACAAAAAACTTTTACAACCTATAAGTTCCGTTGTCTCCCTAGGGATCCTTCTTTGAATCTTTGCTGTAAGATTTTTTTTTTTCCCCCTATGAAGTACCAAAGAAATAATTGCCTTATCGTTAACAAACAGAACCTGGCTCTTATCACCCCATACCCCAGAGCCTTTGGTGCAAAAGTTGGGCCGTGCCAAGTGCATGCATTAACCTGATACGCGAAACCCCTTTTCAAAGCTAGTCCTTGGAGGACGCTCATTGAGGGCGTTTTTGTCGGGAGGTGGCACGGTGAAAGCACTTCTTACAGTACTGGGTGCCAAAAGAGATTGGCTGGCGTTTACACCTCTGTTACAACAGAAAAGAGTGTATTTTTCTGGGAGGAACATTTTCAGATTGTTCTAATTGTCACTGGCAACGAGCAATCCTTGGAACTTGCGTCTTGCGGGGGGCCTCACTGGAGTTTTAAAGCATCCCTTGGCACAGAGACTTTTTGGTTCTGTGGTTGAGCTTGTAGCCTGTAAAACGCAAACGGATCATAAAAGCCCTAGGCCTGGCTGCCCACTTCGCCCTGTGAGAGGATGTGGCATAACCTAGAACCCCGGCTGCACTGACAGTGTGGATTCCGAGTTTGTTTTTGGAGCCGTGGAGATCTCCCATGAGAGCTCATTTGCATCTCCTAACAGTGTCTTAGCTTCGACCTGTTCATGCTCTGTGTTTTATAAAGAGTGGAGATCTTCCTTTGGAATCTGGATAAATGGTGGTATCTTCTTCTCCCTTAAATCCATGGTATCATTTTCAGAAAAGCTGAATGTGAAGCTGGCCTCTTTCTGTTCCAATCCAGCATGGGAGCGATATAACTTCGAGTGTCTTTTGGATCTTTAGACAAGGCAGAAGCGCAAGGGACCTGGGGAAATGCTCACTTTGGGGTCAACTCGAATTGCCATCCTTTAAAAGAAAAGTTTTCTCTATTGTGTCTTCTTTGTTCAAATAAAATAAAAAAATAATAAAACTGCACAACAAAACACCAAAAAGATATACAATGTTGCGTCGACATCAGATACTGACAGCAAGTCTCAAAAGATCCTTGGGGAAGCTTTTGTTTGGGGTGGGAGAAATCTTTCTCTTAAGCGTTTCCCAGCATTCTTTCAAGACATCTGTTTCTCTCATTTACTCTGCCTTCTGTGCTTTTTTTTTTTTTTAAGATAACTCTACTACTGTCATTCTTTTTATTATTTTTACCCATTTAACTAAATGTGCTGAATGGTGATCCCACATGACAGCTTGTCTCAGACTTGTTTGACCTTCAGAAGTGATGACCTTAACCAATTTTTACTGGCAACTGTCGTGACTTTATTACTCAGGAGACAGTTTATTTTTGTTCCTTAAAGAGAGAGTGAACAAGAGAGAGTGAGCTTTTCCTAAGATCAAAGACAAGGAAAGAGTGAGGAGGTTATACCCACCCATCTCTGTGCTGGAGCAAAATTTTTCTCTTTCCTATCCTGTTTTATTATTATTCTCAGTGTCCTTATAAAAGCATAAATAAACAAGGTGGAATCTCACCCATGCCTCCTGCACCCACATTTCCTTCTTAAAGCATGTGGGAATCTCCTCTGTTTGCATTTGGAAATTGGGTTGCTGACGTTGAAGCATTGTCTGATGTAACCATCATATGATTTTCTTTTGACCAATATAAGTAGAGGCCAAATCGATTAAATACAAGGAAAAATAAAATGAAACAAAATGAAACAAAATAAAAGGAAGCAAACTGGGTTGATCAGTTCTCTGCTCGGGCTTGAGTAGACATAGGTCTGAGTGAGAAGAGTTAACTTTGCTGCCACCCGTCCCCCGCTGCCCTTAGCCTATATCACCAAAACCAAATCTATGTGGGCAGAATGGTAAAGAGGTCCCCAAGTGGAATGAGCACAGTAAATGAATTGCTCTTATCCTGGGGACAGGGTAGCGTGAGAAATACCAGAATAGAGCAGGACCGGCTGCTTCACCCGCCCAGCACCAAAGAGCGTATGTAGGTTTCTGGCATCATAAATCTCAAAGGCCTGCAAACCACTGTGAGAAAAGAACATTTACGCCATAGCATCCTACCTGGAAATGGAACAATTCCCTTCTAGGTTATTTATGGCAGTCGATTGGGGAAAATATTAGGGCTTTGAAGTAGAGCATTCCTTCTGGTGGGAAGAAAAAGGCTTCTTGAGGTAGTAGAGCCATGGAGGCCATTGTGATGTTGGGAAGGGGTCTTATCAAGTCCCCTATAGCTTAGGAGCTGCTGTCTGCTATCACCAGCATCCACCTATAGTCACTGCCCCCAGGGGTTCCTCTTTCTCGAAGGACTCAGCATGCAGGTGCCATTGGTCCAGCCTTTGCCACACATCAGGAAATTTCAGGACGGTTGTCCAAGGGCTTGACCAAAGCACCAGGAGTTTGTGAAGAAACCTCCATTGACACACTGGGCTAGGGTGGAAATCTCCTTTATAGATGTAGTTTAAAATTTGGATTACTAGAGCATCAGTAAGTACCACTGGTAATAAGAATGAGCGGCTTCGGGAATTCCCTGGCGGTCCAGTGCTTAGGACTTGGCGCTTTCACTGCCGAGGGCCTGGGTTCCATCCCTGATCGGGGAAGTAAGATCCCACAGGCTGTGCTGCACAGCCAAAAAAAAAAAAATAGTTTGTTAAGAGGGTAGATCTCAGGTTAAGTGTTTCTTACCACAGTAGAAAAACTAAAAAAAAAAAAGAATGAGTAGCTTCTAGCAGTTGGGGCCTCTGATGTGTTCTCCATGTTGTTACCCCACCCCACTGCCATGGCTCTCATACTGTCTCAACTTAAGGAAGTCAAGCAAGCCATGCTGTTGACTCAGCTGGCTAATCAAGCACTTGGTCAGCCCACAAACGTGGAGTGAGTCCTTAGTAGCACTCAGCACTGTGGTTATGCCATGGGGAAATAGGAGGACTTCTGGTTCAAGGTGGAAGGGCACGGGCTTGTAGCTGGGGAAAGGTGAGCATTTACACACTCCTGATTCTCTCAGCTTATGCACGCACCAAAGAACTCCTAAAATACGCTGGGTAGCTCCAGGGCTCAAACTTAGCAGTGGGCTCTAGAAGTCATGTTGATATTGTTGCTATATTATTATTATTTTTTCTTCTGTGGTCACTCTTACCTTCTCGGTCTACCCATCACGGGACAGAGGTCACAGCCCCGTGACCTTTTCCTAGTGGAATGGACCTCTGAAGAAATCACATGGCCAAGTTTGTATCAGGAGTCCACATTTGTTTCCTCCACTCTTTTAATCAGAATGCTCATTTAATTCTATTCCAGCACCTGTTCAGCAATTAACACCCTACGATTGGCATCTTACCCTGACATTTGCTATCTTTCCAATTAGTTTTTATATCAGTATAATTAGGCAGGGTTATTACAATGCATCAAGCAGGGTCATGGTTATTCCCAAGCCTTTAAGCGCTTTCCCAGATTTGTTTAGGGAAGCCACTAAGGGCAAATGGCTGATTAGGATCACTGTTTTTCTTCTTCATTCAGATCAGGAGAAAACTGTTTCCCCATGTGGCTCATGAAAGATCAGGGAAATATGTCAACCTATAAGAATTAGTATTATGTAGTTCATGACTTTTGGGTGAATTTACAGAGGATTATAAGTAAGGTACATAAGGTGGATGTATTGTGGCCGTTTTCTGTGCGGGGGCCAAGGCAAGACCGTCACTTTACTTGCTTTGGCTTATCAGTGGCAGGTACAAAGGGAAAGTTAAGGGAAACTGAAACCTTCAAAGTCAGCTTTTTAGTCTGGTGGGGGTCTGGCGAAGAGAGGGGAGGGGGACTGTTTTCTTCCTAATGGCACAAGGGGATAAAGAAAAGCAGTTTCGAAGTTCAGCCAGTATCTATACTAAACTTAAGCTTGGTGTTGTAATTTTTAACCCACGTTGGGAGTATCTGATGAACCAAAACCCCCAAATTTCTACTGAAAAAAAAAGGCGAGGCTTTGCTGGATCCATTAGCGTATCTATCTATTGTATCCTTGACACTTGGAACATTGCCTAGATACTGTCTACAGGTGATCTATAAGTTATCCATAATATGGGTTGGAGGGAATTATTACCTGTCATTAAATGGAGTGTCCAGAATAGGAACTAATCTGTGATAAGTTAAGATTTAAAGTATATGCCATCTAATAATATATGATCATATTCTATATTATTATATTATAATGTATATATAGCACTTCTTCACATATGCCTAGGTCAGATTCAGAGAGTGTTCTCATAAGTGTATATATATAGGTCATACATTAATGTTTAGGTCAAATTCCATTACACCCAATACTAAGGTCCTGGAATTTGGAGAGTTGATCATGGCTGGAAACCGATGAGGACTTTGAAATCTCCTGAAAGAGTTTAGATTTTGGTGGGCCTGGACTTATTTGTAATGGTATCTGACTTCCCTGCTGAATTGGTAGGATGACGTGGCAATATCCAGATGCCGAGTCTGATACAGTTGTTGGAGAAACAATACCATGATTGATGGGGGATGTAATAATGCCAGGTTCCTCTGGGAGAGAATTTTACACTGTCTGATTTCATATCGACAAGGTTTTCTTTTACCTGTGATACAGAATTGTACGGAGTCATCTTGTTGTGGCTTGCCTTGATTTTTTAATAGCGGGTAGAAATGCGATTTAAAGTCCTGTGTATCAGAAAACCAGGGAATCTGAATTGTTGTAACCAGAACACATCTATTTATAATTTGGGGGGGGGGCGTCTAGAATTTAAAAATTCCAAGTACCGAATGGAGATCCCTGAATTTTTTTGCCTTAAGAAGGAAAAAGGAGCAAGTAGCATGGGTGGGGAGCTGGCGGAGTGGGTAGATGATGATTACTCTCGGGGAGAGAGTCGTGTGTGACATGATAGACGCCGCCTCTCGCCATCTTGATATTTCTTCCTCAAAATGTTGACACAGAGTAGGCGCTCAGCAAATATTACTTAAAGGAATGAGGGAGCCTACTGTTAGGACAGCAGGAACCAAATGGTGCAAGTTCAGTGGGAAAAGCAGAGTGTGGGAAATCGCAATCTGGCCTCTGGAAGAAAAATAGGGAGGAATACAGCTGTTTTACCATTGGCTGTGATTGGAATGATAAAAACGGATGGAGAAATTGCTGTCATCAGTTAATTCACATCTACTTTTTAACTGGAACTGTACGTTTCAGTGTGAAGTTTTTGCTCAGCTGTCCTTTGGGTCGTGGCTTAAATGTCATCTCAGTGGACACTTCCTTCCCAATCCTGCAGTTCCTGGCCCTCTCTCCTGTTTGATTTTTCTCACTGCACTTTTTACCAATTAACATATTATATATTTTGCTCGTTTGTTTGTCAGTTGTCCATATTGCCCTCCCTGACTCCCACTACTAAGTCAGAAAGGCCAGAGGTTTTTGTCTTTCTGTTTAGTGGTTTATCCCTAACATCTGGAATAATGCCTAACACACAGTTGGTATCATGACTATTTGTTTCAGGAGTAATCAACGGAAGACCTGCATCTTGGAAAACTTTGCTTAATCTTTCACAGAGAAGGTCAGAGGTATTGGGGTCGCTTTGAGTATATACACCACATACTAAGCAAGAGACAGGGCCACTTCCTTTTACCTGGGTGCCTCACCTGTTTGAAATCTGCAAATACTACAAGTAGGGAAAATGTCTCAAAGGCAGAATATATGTATCCAGGTCCAGAATAAAAACTGTCACTATGTCCATTAGTGGAAAAGTTCAGAACCTCATCTGCCCATGTGGGTTCACACTTCATCTTTGTCTGAATTGATTTCATCTCAGAAGGCAAACACAGAAATGAAAGGGCCTGTTGAATATACTGGATACATACTTCACACTCCTGGAAGAGAACAAGAGGGAGAATGAGAGCAAGGGCGCAAACTTAGTATGTATCAGGAATCGCTTAGATGATTCTCAATTTGGGATTAAGGCACATTTCTCAGTCTGTTGCAAGTTATTTATTTTTTATTGCATTTCTCTTTGTGTAGTGTTCCTACAGACCATTATTTTTATATGAATAGAAATACACTTATCCTAATGTTTCCTATACTAGTAAGTAGGATATGAATTTACATACATGCCCTTACGTAAAACTGGCAGAGGCCACCTTCCCTAGAGAGTCCCTTTGACACATCTTCCCTGTGGCTTCCTTCCCTCCTTCCCCTGTGCCCCACCCTACACACACACCCCCTTTGACTTTAAAAACAAAAATAAAATCTCGTCCCTTTAACCAAGACCTACGACACAAGAACTCTAGGAAAATGATATGCCTGCAAAGAAGTGGGAGAAGTAGAAAAATAAACAGGGCATCATTTTTTCTTCTCTGTCTTGGAATGGGAGCAGACGGATTTGGCTCCCCGAGGTGATGAGGTTTCTTTCTTCGCTTCAGTTTTCTGAGCCTTTACTTCTTTCAAGGCTCCCTTTGTAAGTTACCACAGTGAGGTGGGAAAAGGTTACCTGCTCTGGAGAAGGAGCTCCGAGAGGGGGCGCTTGCCTAGGTATCAGTTTTCTATTGACATTATGCCCCTTTTGGCTACGCAAGCGTCCCAGAAATTTGATAACACGTTGGTTAAAAAAAAAAAAGTCCAAATAAATGTTATACTCCCCTGAGAATACTGACAGAATGGCAAAACACACCTGGGAGGGTGCTGCAGAGTAGTACCTATTTGTGGACTTGACTCTGCAAAGATGCAGTGAGGGTTCTTGGGCAGAGTCCTTTCTGTTGATGGTGCCATCCCATGGTCACTTCTGCGTCGTTGATTAAAGACCTTCTGGGATGTGGATTGCTGTTTGGACTGATGTGTGTCTGCCTTTGGCATCGTGCATGGGGACAAAATCAGACTGAGAGAGTATCTGGTCATTATTATTTATCCATCGGCAAACTTTAAGAGTTGAGGTGGGCAGAAAGAGAAGTGACCTGAAGACCTGGGTCTATTGGGAATACAGTGGGTGAGGACAGCATTTAGAGCCATTCAAAATGGAATTTAAAATGAGAAAACAAGGAGCTTGCTCGCAGCACAGAAAATAAGCAAGGAAAATATTTCTTCTACCGTTCCTCCTCCTTCTCTCTCTCTTCTTCTCCTCTTACCAGAACAAGTTGGTTGTTTCAGAAACACAGCCTAAAGAGAAGACACTGTAGCGTGTGTGAGAGCGAGATTAGCAAAATAATCAATATAAACAATATCACCAACGGTATGCAATTTCCTTGGGAACAACCCCTGGTTACCAGGATGCAATTTCAGTTGCTTTAATAAATGTAGTTTGCCTTTATCCCTAAATAGCTCCGCTGAGCAACTGCTGAGTACTTGTTTAGGGTGGGCAGCGGTGGGGAGAGGGTTAGTAACTTTTGCTACAAATTTGAAGGTGAAGCCTACCTTGGAGACATATATGTGTGTGTGTGTATATATATTTTATATTTTATATACACACACGCACATATATATATGTACATAAATACATGCACACACAGATGCATGAAACAAAGTCAACGTGCTTCTTTTATGCAGGTAGTACAACGTTACGGACTTGCTGAGTGTGGGCAGGTAAGTGTCTACACATCAGTGCCTCTGAGCTCTGCATCCTGGGAAGGCGTGTTGAGGAGGGACCGTGAGAAACAGCACCCTCAGAGTCTGATGCCTCAGGGAATATTTTCCCCGGCGTCTCGCCCTTCCTGCGAGCAGGCATTCCGAGATGTCATAAATAAATAAATAACATTTGCCGTTGTTTAGAAATCAATTAATTTGTAAGTTGAAAGGTCAGGCAAAATATTTCGCGATTTCCGAGGCAGCTCTCAAGCTGCAGCGGGCGCCCGAGCAGTAGCTGTCAGGATGGGGCGCCCAGTTCAGCGCTCAGCTGCTCCGCGCCCAGAATTTTCTGCTGGGGGGACGGGTGACCGCTTGATTAGTCGCTACTGGGTTTTGTTCAAGGGAGAGCTCTGCATGGTTGCATTTTAACACCTTCTCCACGAAGCAGGAGGCCAGCACAGGGTGCTAAATTCCTGTCTGTGGCTGTCTGTGAAATAAATCTGTGTGTTGTGCCGTTCCAAGCTGTCAGCAGTGGTTCACCCTGATGGGCCCCTGAAAGGAGTTTCCTTTCTGTCTGTGGAACAGTGAGCAGCCACTAGGGAGCTGTCTTTAGCTCAGATTTCAGAGTTAGCTCATTAGACCAATAACAGCAGACACTCTCTTCAACATATTCACAAAGTTATATTATGAGAAGGGGAAAAATCGCCCGGGCCACCAGACAATGCTAATATTCGGTTTCCCCTGCCTCCTGGACCAGGCGAGATGGGAGATGGAAGGGCTCCATCACCTTGGGCACCCCCTCCCCACCGCCACGGCCGTGCAGGTTCCCCCCTCTGCCGCCCCCCCTCCCCCCGCGCCGCGCCGCGCCACCTTTCCTTTCTGATGTGTGGCCTATCTCCGTGACAAGTTTATTTATCAAAGTTTCTTCCCTTCCTGGCTGGGTAGCATCTCTCATCCATTTTCTTGTTCCTTCTTAACAGGAGTCTCAGGCATTGGTATCTGAAGTGGAGGACGGCCAGGGAAATGATTATTCCATGTTCTGGCTTCTCTGGCTCGTTCTTTCAGTGCATGTTTTTCCTCTTGGCTCTAGGATGTCAGCAATCTCCTCAGATATTTATGTGAGATTCATGACACGAAGCCAGGAACGACATTTCTGAGTGGGGTGTTTCCCTGCAAAACAGTTTTGGCCCTATCCTCTCCTGAGCTGTTCAACTCTTCTCCAATAAACATTCCAGGATCGCTATACCTCTGTGCCTCGCCTGTTATTGGCACACAATTGCGAGGCTCTGCGAGATACCACACGGAGGCCGTTTGCAAAGACTCTCGGAAGCCTTTAATTTGGGGGCAGTATTTCTTAGAGAGTCACAGCTGGAGGACCCGAAACCTAGTCAACATCCAGCTGCCAGGCTTTTGCCGTGTTTGTGTTTCAGTAAACGATCTCCTCCTTGTGGATGATTATTTCTGTGTTAAGCGCTTTAAAATAATTGGAAAAGTAGAATTCTTTTTTGGATGATGGATGCTGAGTCCATGCTTGCTTTACTACTCCTGCAGTTATTTATCATTATGATGTGCGATCTGATTTGTGTCTGGTAATGCTCGTTTTACGGTTACACGTAGATCTGCCTTCAGAATTCCCTGGTGCCGCGCTCGTGTAGAACACGCTGAATATGTTCATACTTGGCTTTAGCACAAAGGCGATTCTCTTCTTTCCGAAAAATAAAAATCTTGGGTGAAGTATGTTCAGCCATTGTCAAGTAACTCAAGGGAAGGGAAAGAAGGAACAAAATAACTTTTTTCTTCTTTGAGGACAAATTCAAACTCCCACTTCATGTGCTGTTGTGTTTTTTTTTTTCCCCCCCTTTTCACTCATGGATAACTTAAAAATGGCTCAACTTGAAATTTTCCATGTGTCCAGGAAAGCTCCTGGGAGTTCTGAGGATATGTAGGCAGGAAACACTTCAGAATATATAAGCAATCCAAAATTTGTTTTTAGTTTGAGCATGCTGAATAGAATATCACAAACTCTGCAGCTTAACTACCTTTGCCTGCAATTTTACACACACACTGTGTGTTGTTTTTATTTTTGTTTTAGTTTAGTTTTGTCTTTGAGAGGTTGATAAACGGGCTTGAGAGTAGTTTGTTTATTCTGGGATGGACAGTTAACTATGTATTTCTATATAGAGTAGCTTTTTTTTTTTTTTTCCTGTTTAGTTTCTAAGGGAACAGATGCCTGGGATATGAAAAGCAAAGGTGATAAAATGCTGCTAATTTAATTTCAGCGTTAGAATTTCAGGCAAAAGGAAAAAATAAAACGTGAAGTGTAATTCTTATCCTCACTGCACTTTTTTTCTCTTTTAGTTTTTCTTTTTTTCTTTTTTTTTTTTTTTGGCTGCACCGCGTGGCTTGTGGGATCTTAGTTCCCCGACCGGGGATCGAACCCACACCCTCGGCAATGAAAACACCGATTCCTAACCACTGGACCGCCAGGAAATATCCCTCACTGCACTTTTCAATAGAGGCTTCCCTTCCCCCCGCAACTCTCCATTAATTACAGTTATCTCAGTGAGTATTGGGGTGGTTAACTGAGTAGACTGACGCACTGCATATCTTGGGCAGCACCCCAGTCTGTCTCTCTGTGGCACCAGCAGGGTGCCTTTTTGGTCTTGAACAGTGGCTTAAACATCAATTTAATGGGCCTGGAATATGACCCCACTGGGTCCTCCTCAACCAAGGCTTCTCAGGGTGATAAAGGCAGAGCGTGTTTTGCTGTGTTATTGGTCAGATGCAGAATAGGAAGCGTGTGGAGGGAAGTGCGGTAAACGAAGGAGAAAAGGTGTGAATACAGCCGTCGTGCACATTGTGGTTTTCCGTATTCTTCCTGAGGACAGGGCCTTAGAAGAGCGTCCCTGCCTCTACCCGTATGCTGTAAATACCGCTTTATAAAAATAGACCCACACCCATGTTTCACTCAAGTCCATCTTGTACGCAATTTGTGAAAACGAATATTGACCTCGAAGATGTCCCAGGCCCTGCTGGTCATGATGATTGCATTGGAATTGGGGACACGGTCTCCCAAGTGGATTCAAATATTAGCCCAAATGTAGGACATTTAAAACTATTTCACTTGGAAACTATGCAGCAATATCTTTCTTTTTTCAGGGAAAAACACTGAGATATCTGGTAAAATTATTTTTAAGGGAAACCTGTATGTGATACTTTTCAAGTTATACCAGGCTGGGCTGAGGTGTGGAATTGGGAGCTCCTTCTCCGTGGTGTGTGTGTGTGTGTGTGTGTGTGTGTGTGTGTGTGTGTG